>NC_057765.1:23022071-23325804 GCF_010389155.1 Erigeron canadensis
GATCAAATTAATTAATAAGTTACATTTAATATATTAATTAATTATAATTACATTCATGTTGAGGTGTGACCCCGTAGGCTTTAATACTTTCCGGACATACGTTCATTTTACGTGATCATATTCTAACAGCTCCCACTTGAGCTTGTAATGAATGAAGGTAATAACATTGGTTAGCCTCTAACAACACACCAATGCTCCCAGAAAAATTTAAGTATAGTTTCTTAAAGTATATTTAAATGGTTAAGGCATTTATTATCCCTTTGTTCAAATACCTTATTAAATATGAATATGGATCAAGGTCATTTCATAATTTAACGATTATGTTTCTCATTCAATAACTAATTAATGATTACCAAATGTAATCGAGAACTGTCTGGATATATTTGGGCACGGCCATGCAAACATCTTAATTAGTCAAATGAGGGCGCCAATGGTATCATACTTCAACTTTTAAATTAAAGGAACAAATCCTGTATTGACTACACGTGTCAGTCATCATACTTCACTACACTTTCTGAAAATAGCCCTTTATGTACTCCCTTATTTAGGAGAGTTAGAACTATATCTAGTAAGTGTGATTCATACATGCTGACCTACTTGCATCTCAAGTCAAAGGATCAATAAAGTAACCATTTACGAATTTCACTTAATGACGTCGATCCATAAAGTGATAATTCGTTAGTGGGGTAGTCTAATATGCATCAACTATGGATATCATGTGAGTTTGGTGGGACCATCCATTATATATTCCAAGAATATAACCAATCACTCAGATTTGTCTTAGTTTAATCATATTCACATATAATTAATCGACAATGGACAATTTAGAATATTTAATAAAATATTTAATATTTAATTAAATCTTCAAGGATTAAACATGCAAATATAGGACACAATTTAATATAAAATGAAATCAAACATATCAAGTACTTTATTTCATTATGGAAAATATAAATTGTTTAACATCCCTTATCCAAATACCGAAACAACAGATTTACATGAAATAACTAGCTAATTTAAGTCCTATGCCCTCGACATGTCTTTCAAGCTTGGGCCTAGACAAAGCTTTTGTGAAAAGATCAGCTAAGTTAAAATCTGTGTGAACTTTGAGTAAATTGATCTCCCCTAGTTCGATCTGCTCACGAACATAGTGATATCGTCTAGCATAATGTCTGGCACCTTTCTGCACTCCGGGTTCGTTGGCAATGATTAATGTACCAGTATTATCACAGTACAAATCAGTGGGTAAGTCATTTGAGAGGATCACGTTTATCCCGCTAAAGAACGTCCTTATCCAGACTGCTTCCATTGCGGCTTATTGCGGCTTCTGAGGCGGCAATGTACTCAGACTCTGTTGTAGACACGGCAACTATGGTTTTTAGCTCATAGCATTCCACCGTGCCTTCATTTAAATAATGAAGACGTATCCCGACTGATATTTTGAATCATATTTATCAGCGTGAAATCCAACATCAAAAATTCTATTACCATTTGAATTTTTGATCGGGATTTTAACCATACACCAAGAATAATTCTTTAGTAGCACACATGTACTTAAGAATATTCTTTACATCAATTCAATGATCCTTTATAGGATTTTGCTGATAGTGGCTAACTATATTTTGCGCGGACGCAATATCAGGTCTAGTGCATCTTACCGCATACATAATAGATTCCACAGCCGAAGCATATGGGATTTTTTGCATACGCTCCACCTTATTAGGTGTAGAAGCACTGTTCTTGCAAAATAAATTAAGTCTTTCTTGCATGGGAACGACACCACGCTTAGAATCCTCCATCTTGAATCGCTTCAAGACCTTATCAATATAAGCACTCTGACTTAGTTTAAAAAACCGCTTTGATCTATCTCGGTAGATCTTGATTCCACGAATAAATGCCACTTCTCCTAAATCTTTCATGGCAAAACACTTTCCAAGATGGGATTGAACATCTTGCAACATTGGAATGTGTTTTTCTATGATCAATATGTCATCAACATACAAGACAAGGAAAGTAACATAACTCCCACTAGCATTGCGATATACACATGGCTCATCGGGATTTTGAATAAAACTAAACTTTTGATTTCTTCATTAAACCGCTTGTTCCAACTTTTTGATGCTTGCTTTAGTCCATAAATGGACCTTTGAAGCTTGCATACTTTGTTGGGATGTTTTGGATCAATAAAACCTTCAGGTTGATCCATATAGACTTCTTCATCCAAGTAACCATTTAAGAAGGCAATCTTAACATCCATTTGCCATATCTCAAAGTCATAGTACGCAGCTATGGCTAAGAGAATCCTAATAGCTCTAATGTCCGCAACCGGAGAAAAGGTCTTATCATAATCAACACCGAAACGTTGAGTATAACCTTTCGCCACGAGACGAGCTTTATAGGTGTGTACATTTCCATCCATGTCTGTCTTCTTCTTGAAGATCAACTTACACCCAACAGTTTGAGCATTTTGTGGAAGATCAACCAAGCACCAGACTTGATTGTCTTTCATGGATTTCATTTCCACCTTCGTAGCTTCAAGGCATTTGTCAGATTCTGGATCTGATAATGCGGCTTTGAAATTCGGAGGCTCATCGAGATCTCCAACAACGTATTCTTCTACCATCATACATAGTCTGTCAGTAGGACGTCTTGTCCTTTCGGACCTACGAAGTGGAATCGCTTCATTATCATCGACTTGAGGTTCATCACTTTGAACATTTCCCCCCCCCCCCCAAGTTGATGATTGCTAGGAGCTTCAGAAGGTGACACATCTTCCTCTTGAGTCTCATCAAGTTCTACAATCCTCCCACTGTTCTCTTGAACTAATTTCTTTTCAAAGAATTCAGCATATCAAGCAACACGAACAGTGTTTTTGACGGGATCATAGAAGTTGTAACCCATCGTTTCCTTAGGGTATCCAACAAAGATGCACTTAGTAGTTCTGGGTTCAAGTTTGTAAGGCGTATCGCGCTTCACAAGTGCCTTACATCCCCAGACTCTTAAGTAAGACAAATCAGGGACATCTCCATGCCATAATTCATACAGCGTCTTGTCAACCTTCTTGGTTGGAACCATATTGACAATGCGTACAGCAGTCTCTAGAGCATAATCCCAAAACGAAAATGGGAGAGTTGTATGGCTCATCATTGATCTTACCATGTCTAGCAAGGTTCGATTTCTCCTTTCAGACACTCCATTATGCTGAGGAGTATATGGAGGAGTAAGCTGTTGGACAATTCCACATGCTTTAAGATAATCCTTAAACTCTTGGCTTAAGTATTCACCACCTCGATCCGAACAAAGAATCTTGATGGTTTTACCGAGTTGATTTTCTACTTCATTTTTAAACTCTTTAAATGTTTCAAACACTTCATGTTTATTTTTAAGCAAGTAAACATAACCATAACGACTGAAATTATTCATAGAGTAAATAAGTAGCTAGAATTTTTCCTTGATATATGTCTAAAAGGTCTACATACATCGATATGTATTAGTCCAAGTAGTTCCTTAGCCCTCTCCGGTTTTATGTGGAAAGGGTATTCTTGTCATCTTGCCGAAAACACAAGACCTGCATTTGTCAAATGATTCATCATTTGATTGTAAGATCCCTTCACGTTGAAGTTTTTCAATGCTTTTCTTGCTAACGGTTAATTCGAAAGACACACATTTATCAAACGATTTATTATTTGATTTGTAAGATCTCTTCACATTGAAGACTTTTTAATGCGTTTCTTGCTAATGATAATGCCGAAGACACGCATTTATCAAATGATTCATCATTTGATTTGTAAGATATCTTCACATGGAAGTCTTTAAATGTGTTTCTTGACAAAAAATTAAATAAGATGACCATGTCAAAGATAGAGTCCAAGTTAACTTGACTCTTTTGCTATTGAATTATCATTTGAATCTCATCAACACTTATAATTCAGTTAAGAAGATACTTGAAGAACTGGTTAAACCAACTTGCTTCTTCTTCTTGTTCAACTCAGCTAGATACTTAGGACAATTCCTCTTCCAGTTTCTCACCTTAGCATAGTGATGACAAGACTGGTCTTTAGCCGTATGCTCCTTTTTCCAAAGCGTCTTTTAAGGTTTTGAGACTAAACACGTTGTTTTCTCTTACCTAAGTTCTTGCCTTTAGCTTTACGGTTGTTTTGCTTTCTAAACCAATCCCCCCTTGATCATAAGAACTTGGGGTATCTCAGATTTCTTGAAAAATTTTCTTCATACTCAATCAACTTGATATGATGTCCAACTATGCTATGCAAA
Organism: Erigeron canadensis; assembly: GCF_010389155.1. Taxonomy (NCBI): domain Eukaryota; kingdom Viridiplantae; phylum Streptophyta; class Magnoliopsida; order Asterales; family Asteraceae; genus Erigeron; species Erigeron canadensis. The sequence goes on from NC_057765.1 coordinate 23,026,344, forward strand.
TTTGTAATTGTCTCTTATGCCCATAAGAATCGGCAGAAGAAATGCATAGTTTTAACCTTTCCATAATTGCTCAAAGTGACTCTTCATCTTGAGTACATGAGCACTTACCGGTTTCCCATACTCGTGTTCAAGTTATGGAGTGACTCAATTAACTCAAGTAATTCAACTCCAACTTGTTTTCCGTACATAGACTTGAGTTATTTGATCATATCACACGGATTTTGCAATCCGAATTGCTTTTTGAAGCTTAGGAGACATGCTTCTAGAATCAAATAAGCAACCTCAATATGTCTATTGTACCGAGTAGTTTATGCTTCCAACTGCAAAGCAGTGGCACTTGCATCAGGAATAGCGGCATCTGAGTTTCAATGACACGGGTTTTCATTTCAACTTTTATAACAATTCTCTATTGACAAAACAGTCATTGAAATTGGTTTCAGAAAGTTTTCTCTTTCTAGCATCAACCTGAAAACCGATTGGTGTATGTTTTGTGGAGGATTTGTTGCCATTTACAAAACAGATTCAAGTTCAATTATCGCTATTTTCGATAATAAATCTTTAAGAAAATAATTACCCAATGTTTATAAAATAAACAATTAATTTCATTAAGGCTAGGATCCAATTGACATGCAACCATTTCATCAGTTGATCTGCTAGAAATGATTGCACTCAAAAGGTAAGTGACGAGCAGTAATTGCATTACATGTGCAATTCCTAGTAAGTATGGGACCTACGTATGACACTTGATTCATCAAGTGATTCTTTGTAGCATGTTTTGTCCCATATTTTGCCACGGGTCAAGGTCTCACCGCTTAACTCGCTTTAAGTCGTCCAACTAAGAACGCGCAAAATTGTCCACCACTGTGTACAAGTGAATGGGTTTTGCCATGGAACTGCCATTTCACCACTGTGTACCAGTGAGTAAAACAACAGCCACATGTGTCCTTGACAAATTGGATGGCAAATGACTTAAGTTTATTGGGTCATTAAATTTGATCTGTGATCAAAAAGTTATGTTTCGAAGATTCATGCATATCTTCTAAACATAATATTTAATAAAATCATTTTTATAGTCTTAACAACACAAGAGAGCTTGGTAGCTCCATTTGAACGCACAAAGAAGCGCAAGGGCAAAGGTTTGCGATAGACGCAATTAAAACCCGCCCTTTTAGAAGGCTATCGTACTCCGACTTATACCTCTCTTAGAGTTCGTTCAAATGGGTGAGCCGGTGTATCTTTTGATTTTAGGGCACCAATTTTATAAACAAAATCGTTATTTCGATATTAATTAGTCAAGTTTATTTTTCAAAAACAATTTTGCATACAATTTTCATAAAATAAGCAAAATTAAACTTACTAAAAATACAACTTAACAGTTAAGGTAAGTTACTAAATATACAACTTAACGATTTAAGGTAACTTACTAAAGTTACAACTTAACAATTAAGGTAATTAACCTAATTTTGGTCACAATGGTATAAGATTTGACTTCTCTTTCATAAGGAAAGAGACCACATACATCAAGTTACCTTGATTGTGTAAGCCAAAAATATAATAACAAATTTATCTACCATAATTACAAGATGCTGATCTGGAAAATCCAGCAGCTTGACGGCCAATTCTGGCCCTGAAGAATGCTGAACTGGGTTTAGCACAAAACACGAAAGTTGTAGCCCTATGAGTCAAGCATCTACTGTTAAAAATTGAGCTTCCAACACATCACAGTTAATAAGTTATGCTCGTTTTAGTGAACTGGCGTCAAACAAAAAATTTCACAAAGCATAATCACATTGTCACACAATTAATTCTTCAATTATCTAGCATAATTAACCCTAATGATCAAGATTTCATATCAATATATCTAAGTAAAAATCATGAATAATTTGCATGAAAATTTCATGATTTTTACTTCTTTTTAACAATTAAAAATAAAGGTACACAATATAAACATGCAATTTATCACATACACATGTAATTAATCAAAACTTGGATTAGGAACCCTAAAAAACAATTTTTTTTTTTATTTTCTAGAAAATTTCGAACCATATATATATATAAATTAAATAATATAAATATTATTTGTTACTTATTTATATAATGTAATTAAATTACAAAATCAATTTAAATATATATATATATATATCCGAAAATTTGAAGATCAAGAACCCTAACCCCCCTTCAAGTTTTGATTTAATTGGTAATCAAGAATCATACATAGTAGGCTCGTGATAGCACTGTTGGGTTATTATCAAATCAAATCACAAAGCACGCAGCGTAATATAAATTCTATGTAGTTAATTAATTAACCAAGAGAGAAAACGTGTACCTTAAATTGGAGAGAATAAAGCAAGAAACCTTTTTAATAAGGTTTATATTAAACCTCTCTACGATTGCCCACACAACGTGGAATGTATGTATGCTAGTACTTGATCACGAACCGAACAACCTTTGTTAATCACCCTTAATATCAAACGAACCAAAACCCGAAACCCTTTGTGTTTGGTAGTTTCGGCCGAAGCCAAGAGAGAGAAGAGAAGGAGCGATTTTTAGGGTTTTAGAAAACCTTATGAATTGTATGTAGAAAACAATTAGATTTAGGCCTCTGTTTATAGGATTAGGTTTACTTGATGACCAAGTTTAAGGTTTATGAAACCATTTCCTTCTCCTAGTTCGACCCCCCCCCCCCTAGAATATTCTAGAGGGGTTTTCCTAATTGTTTCCTAATTACAACTCTCCTTCATTAAGTCCGTTAATTAAGCACCGTTAACTATTAACATTTAACGGACGATCATTAGTTTTTCGTGATCAAATTAATTAATAAATTACATTTAATATATTAATTAATTATAATTACATGCATGTTGATGTGTGACCCAATAGGCTTAAATACTTTCTAGACATACGTTCATTTTACGTGATCATATTCTAACATAATGTTCTCATAATCGAGGTGAGAACGGTAACAAAAACGCTCCATGCCACTAAGGCTTCGAGAACCTCCAAACGTCCAGCACATGGCTTATTGGCTTAGGCCTAATAGTTTCAAAATTTTAGCACACCAAAACCTTTTAACAAAGGAGATATAATGTACTTTGTAAAAACATCCATCATAACGTGAGTGGGAAATAAACTCAATGAATTTATTTTTTCCAGGAAACAATCAAAAGAAATTCTAATTATTAAACATAAAATGTTTATCTACTTAGATTATTGTCCCGCGTAATACGCGGGTAAATATATTTTTATACTTATGTGTATCTAAAATATTATTTTCTTAATTAATAGTTAACAAATTAAAATATTCAATTTCACTTTATTAACATTTGTTTTTTTTACCTTAATAATTTCACAAACACTTATTGTGTTGCTCATTAAGTCTTACTGATTAAATAAATTATTCAATGTCAAAAGTTATTGCTTATTCATGTCATCACAAACATCTCAATGTCATTCGAATTTTCATTTCAAATCATAAAAAATATCACACATGACACATTCTTTAGATGGTGCCAAGACATACAACCTTCTAAACCGAGTTGCAAGATTGCCACCATCAAGCCAATGAACATTCCAAAATCTTGTCTTATTTTCACTCTCAACTGTTTTTTAATAACATCTTAAGGGGGCTAGCAGTCGAGTGTGCCTCGGAGAATGAGGAACATATATTTGCCCATATATTATTACCATTTGTTTTATACAGGAACGCAGACTCTCAGAACCAAGAATCACATTGATGATTTTAAACCTAACGTAATTCAGATTTTGAACCACATGTCATATATCAATTTGTACATATCAATGCTAAATTAAGAGTATCTAGACCACCAAAACCTAAACCACCCACTTTTTAACCTGACAATTGTATTCCAGTAGATCCATTACTTTTCATGTTCCAAGTTCGACCCCCCGCCCCCCTCCCCCTCCTCCCTTACCCCTTCCACAAAAAAAAATGAAATTGTGATCTTTATGAATCGAAATAAAGAAAAATAATATATCATAAATATTTTGAATTGTCGAGTTAAAATCCATCATAGACAATGCATTAGTATTGAGTTTAGATTTTATTGTATAATAACTTTGTAAAATTTATGAAATATAAACATGGATGGAGTCCGACTCTAATTTTTGTACAATGTAAACTTTTTTAAGGGTATATTTGTAGTTTTGTTCTTGCAAAATATTAATAAATAAATAATACATACAAACGTTGACTTTGTTGTCATAAGTCTCTTCTTTAAAAGTACATCACTTTGTTGGAAACAATAGTCTTGAGATAAACCTCTCTATTGGTAGAGCAAAATTTTTAAGTTGTTTTGATTTTTAATAGAATAGAAAAAAAAACAGGTTGGAAAATTGTTTTTTTTTTTGTTTGGGTGAATGTACAGTACATTGATGATATGGTTGTATATAAAAACGTGTTATTTTTTTTTCAAATTCTTGTATAATATTAATCACAATAGTCACGCATATTTACATGCTAAATTATATATCATTAATTTCGAAATTTTATTTTATTTTGTTTAATAGAGTGCAACTTCTCTGTCACCACATGCTCCAAAATTGCAAATCAATGTTAAAAGTTGATGGTCTCAAAGTTGTCACTCACCTAAGCTAAACTCGGCCTTCTAAACACTGTCGTTGATAATTTGACTAAACCAGACATTATATATATATATATATGTATAATATAATATTATAGATACAGGGTGTTACAACATTATTAATATTCAATTTTACCTTTTCATGGTTTAAAATATATTCTCTCCATCCCATTAAAAGTGTCCACTTTTATTTTGTCAAAGTCTTTCTTTTGTATCTTTGACTACAAATATTTTTTATTGCATTATATAATATCTGATAAGTTATACTCAATGAAAACATATCGAAACCTCTATCAACTCATATAACTTTCATCAAATATTATACATTATAAATAAAAATATTTAAGGTCAAAGTTGCGAAACAAAGACTTTAAAAATTTAAAAGTGAACACTTTTGATGGGACGGAGGGGGTAGCTTACTATTTTTATAGAAAGTTGATCTATATATTTTAAATGAAACATATCTCAAATATTTTAATTCAAAAATGCTGACTATTATTTTATTGGAATATATAGATTGAAAATTAAATTGATTAGAAATTTTAGTGTATAACTAAACTATTCGAGCAAAACGTTAAAACACAAGTGCAGTGACAATGCAGACATATCCAGATGAATAACACATACATATATATGAGAAACAATGACTAAGGTTTGTTACAAAAGTGTTTGGTCACTGTAAAGAGGAATCTAATCGACGACTAATGTAACTTCATGTTTTTTAGTGGTTTAATTTTTACCTGGTTAAAATTTGTCAACTTATGATATTATAAAAATTTTAAATGTCATTAATTATATATAATATAATAATATATTAAAAAAATAATATTAACAATTATTCTATTAGATATATAAATATTAGCTACTATTTTTTATTTCTTGATTAAAATTATTGGGAAAAAAGTGTAAACTTGTGATGGAAAACCAAAAAGTGTAAATTAAATTTAAAATGGTATATATATATGTTAACTATTATTTTTGATTTCTTGATTAAAATTATTGGGTAAAATGTGTAAATTTGTGATGGAAAAACAAAAAGTGTAAATTAAATTTAAAGGGGTATTTTTTGTATAATCATAAAAGTATAAGTATTAATATTGTCATTTAAGAAAAATAAAATAATTAAATTTGATCTAATGGCTCTAAATCAAAGATGAAATCCATCCAAAGGTTCTTGTTTGTTTAGAAATGAATTTATCACCTTGTTATATATATATATTGGTAGATACTATATTAATAAATAAACTACTCTTCCCTCTTTTCAACTCTACCTTTAAAATACCTAAAATACCCTTAATTTTTAACATATTCCTAACTTACACACTAAATTTACCCAATATATACCTAAAATAGTTTACAGCCATATTTACCTTTATTAATATCTCTATAATATTATTAATAAATTTATTTACAAAAAATACATCCCTTAACCAGAACATAATTAAACTACCATTTACGTCAATTACTTTTAGATTAATAACCACATCGTTACCACCACTTTCACTAGCACCACCCGTTGCCGTCACCACCGCCGCATTGCGTGAGTACCTATCTCGTTAAAATAATATCAGTTTTAGAAAAAATAAATTTAACTTTTCTGGTGTACCAAAAGTTAAATTGAAAATTACTTGTTGGCTACCTCAACAAAAACTTCCAAATTTAGACCTTAAACCACCGACCTTCATTGTTTCATTATATAAAGCATAAATAAATTCGAGTAAATACCAACACAATTTTGAGTTTACTCAATCGATCTCGTAATCGACTATCAACATTCGCACGTCAATATCAAAATCCTGTAAGTTTCTATCTTTTTCTTATTTTTTATTTCTTGGGCCATAAGTTTTTTTTTTTTCTTTTACATCCCAAATTGAATAAAAACTAAAAATATGGATGTTTATATTGATCATTATTTAGTTCTAGGATTACCATCTGGTGAAAAAGGAACCAAGATTTCGTATAAAGACATAACAAAAGCATATAAAATAAAGGCTTTGGAGTTGCATCCAGACAAGAAGCCTAATGACCCTAATGCTGTCATTAATTTTCAAAATTTACAAGCGTCTTACGAAATCCTAAAAGACGAAAATTGTAGAAAGAAGTTCGATGCTGATCTCATTCGACATAATTATTATGATAACAAACAAGACAGACAGCATGCTGCATTTGAAAAACGAGTAAGAAAACGTGCTGCTGCTGCATTTAAAGAACGAGAAAAGAAACGGGCTGCTACTATATATGAAGAACGAGAGAAGAAACGGGCTGCTGGTAATAAAGTTATAATTGATGATGTTAGATTAAAAGCCGAAAAAGAAGTTAGTAATCCTATTAGATTAAACCGTAGAGGAGTGGATAAGGAAAATGTGCTTAAGGTGTTTTGGACCAAAGGTGGGTTGGATTATAGTGAAAGAAAATTGAGGGAGATATTTGAAAAGTTTGGTGAGGTAGAAGATGTCATTATGAGCTTTGTTTATCGTGGTGCGGGCTCACATCGTGATGGCTACTAAAGATGGTGTTGATGATGTTGTTGCTGCTGTTTCTGAAGGAACAGTATGTGGAGATATCTTAAATCCGTTGCTAGTTAAGCCTCTTTGACAAACAAGTTTGAGTATGTGAAGTTTGATAAATAGTCTAAAGTTATAACGAAAAGTGTGCTTATAGCTGCTGCTACTTTTGTCAGGCCGGCATTTGAAGAAGATTAGGCATGTATGCACTTTAATCTCTTTAGTTTTGTTATTAAGGATTATTAGTATGCTCAATTTCTTTGTTGTTTTTGCAATCTCAATCACATGATAAGATAACTATTATACATAACTAGAATTATTGTTAGATATGTTCGACGTTTTTCATTATTTTTTTTTGCTTGTTTCTTGTTTTTGTGTGGATATATGCTATGTGAATGTTCTGTTTTACTTACGATATGCCTCGACTTTTCTAATGCCAATGAAAACAGGGACCCTGACTCAGAGATGAATCGTATTTACTGAACAGCTGTGGACGAGATCCTACCAGAAAGCAACAGGATCGGAACCCGAAAGTACACCATGACAGGGCCTGGGGGAAAAAAATTCAATTTCTAAAAGAATTTATCAGAAGCATTACAGAAAGGTTTCATGTTATCAATTTATCCGTGTATACGGTGATATGAAAAGTAAGTTTTTACACCAGATATATGTAATGCCAGATAGCATCTTGTCTACTACCCCCCAGAGTGCAAAGCCCGGAAACGAAAGGACTGACGAGCTGCAAATCCCAGGGACTCTGTAAAAATAATAAGATCCAGAAATATATTTGATTGTACACCAAACCGATATTAGGTTTAGAAAAGGGGATGATGGGTGTTTTTGGTTGTTTGTTGGCGATTCCCCGAAGGTAGAGTGAATCTCTTTACGCCAATCAATTATGATTGATATATGGCCGATTGAGATCGTGCCAATGATTATGGATCTGTTCGATCCTGTTTAGCATGCTCATATCAGGATATTATCATATCCCAATATTCAATGATGCTTTTGCCTAACCATCGTAGGCTGTGTGGGCTTCGAGACGGAGAGTCATCGTCCCGCCGCATGTTGCTGATATGCGAGTATATTGTTGTAGGTTGCTGGAGCATCTCTTATAGAGAGAAGAGGACGTCCAGATCCGTGTGTGTGTTTTCCTGGAGAGAAGGGGAATGAATATTTAGGTTTAGACTCATCCATATATATAAGGATGGTTATCTTGGAGAATAAGTTTAGGGTTTTAGAGAATATTCTTAATAATATGTCAGATCTGGTATTTAGGACGAGATAAAAGCAAATCTCTTTAATTTAGGAGGAAGAGATTGAGATGATCTCTTCCATATTTAGATAAGGCTTACAACGAGTACCTTCATCACGCAGGTTCGGCTTCGTCACGAAGGTCATGTTCCGTCACGAAGGGTGACGTACACCATCAAGCCCTCAAGTTTAATATGAGGAGCTGCAAAGGTCGTTATATTAAACTCTGAAAAATTTTTGCATCAAATTAACGCTTCCTTCGTATGACAAGTGCTTCGTACCTCAAGCCCCCCGGTACAAGGTGATTTTTGTAAATCACTGCGTTGGACTATAAACTCTTCTGTCACATTGATGCTTTTATCTTCTATATGATCTGCTCCGACTGTCGCTGTCTTCGATTTTTAATTTTTATTATTATTGTTTTGTAAGTCTTCTTTCTTCGAAATAAGTTACCTTCCCCATTTAAGCTATGGACTTCTTTTGTATACCTTTGTTGCTATTATAATACCCAAGGAAGTTTCCGTCCTTTACGCCGAATGAGCATTTATTCGGATTGGGTTGATTCCTCATAGACATCCGAAGGTCTCCCAAATGTTTTATAAGAGGTTTTCTTCGTCCCTACAATGTCATTCAGGTAAATCTCCAAGTTTATGCCAATCTGTGTGGCAAATGCTTTGTCAACCAGGTTGCGATACGTAGCCCTTGCGTTCTTTAGCCCGGACAATATCTTAATGTTTAGAAGGCTAAGTCTTCATCAAAGGAGAGAAAAATGGGTTTGTGCCAGAATAGGACCAAGACGTCTCATCTTTCACGACGCTTTATTCCTATTCGCAAGCACGTAAATTTGGTTGGTATTTACGAAGCATAAGTTTTATAGTGATTTTCAAGGGGTGGTGATTGCTACTTAGGGTATTGTTCTTTTAAGTAGAGGCGGCGTACTAGTAATCAATGAGATATTCACTAGACTCCCCCCTGAGATCTTCTATTACGATGGAAATGTGGTTGTCGCAGGCTTCATAAGCTATGAATATCTATGTAGCATGATCATTGTGCATCATTCCATAGGCTCTGAGGGTCAGCTGCTTTCCACCCTCGATGACGCTTTGAAGCACGGTCTTTGTTACATAGTCTTTGGCGTTGATGCACTCTTCGATGCGAAGCTTTTGGCTTTGGCATACTCTTCGTTGTGAAGATGACATATTTCTGTCATGCAGCCTTAGGGACCCGAAATTGCTTGTTTATACTAGACTTGTGTCATACGTTTGTGAGACTCTTGTCAGTGATCCTGAGATTGTGAAGTTAATTGGTCCTGTGATCTCTCCTGAACCTGCTTCGTCTCGAAGGGTCTCCGGATGCTATCTTGGAATTAGCTGTATATCATAGTAGTTTTATTGAGGGTATAACTGTTATACCTGACCCCGAGCCTCCGCATTGTTGTGTTTTGTGGATATTTAACAGTTGTTTTTGTTGATATTGCAACTTAGAAGCCGTCTTTGTATGAATATTGCAGCTTAGAAGCTGTTTTATATATTGTAGCTAAGTGGCCGTCTTTTTGCAGTTTGTGTCCTGCCATGTGCAGCTTGAGAGTTGTCTTAGAAGTAGCTGAGACTACTCCCATATGCACCTACGTTGCATGCTTTTTTATATGGATATATCCGTTGTGCAGGTGTTTGTTTGGACTATTTATGGGTCCTTTTATTTCTCCGGAGTTTTAATACATGTATATATTCATATGGGCGTCCCCATTTATGTGCACTTAGCACATTTATCATTGCCTTTGAAGGTCTTTAGGATTCTCTTTTATAGAGAGAATTTATTTTGGAGGAAAAGTTAAGCCTCTTTAGGGTTTTCCTAAGTCTTAGGATACAAGAGTCCATGAGGATTCTTTCCTTCCTTACTAAACTTAAGTGATAAGATCAAATCCCTAGCTTATAGGGGAACAATTCTTACCTCCTTTATCTTCTGCGGAAGCCTGCGTTACGGAAAACGTTTGCGTCATAACGTCCTACTGTTCTTTCGTGTGACAAGTCTTGCATACCGCTGGGAGAGTATATCATCAGAGAGTTTTATGGAACTTCCGCAAATTCAATCCTTTATAAAAGATTGATTCCGGGTCTTATCAACCGGACCCCCTTTCGTGGATTTTTAACTAGTATGCTCCGTTGCTGTAGGCGGTTTCGGAGTATGTGTGGGCCTTCCCATGTCGGTCCCAGCTTTCATTGATATTACGTGATATTGGCGTTGTTTAGCCAAAGTACATAGTCGCCGGTGTTGAATGAAGTAAGATCGATTCTTTTGTTGTAGCCTCCTTCGGCTTTCTTTTCGAAGATTGCTCATCCAATGGGTGCATTTTCTCTTCATTCTTCTGATAATTCCATGTCAACTCTGAGTTCCTCCAAGTTTCCTTCAGTATTTAGCATTCCATGTGTCGATATTTGGAATTCGGCTAGTACCATGACTTCGGTACCGAAGGCTTGGTCGAACGGTGATGCTTCGTTTTGGAGTTTATTTTGTTTGCTCAAAGGACCAAGGGGAGTTCGTCTACTCACCTCTTCGTAACACGGCTTGTTTATAGACTATGTATCATAGGTGGTATGTGCATAATTATGTGACGAAAGTTTCGCACCTTTGAGCATCTTTTCCTCGTGGTTTTTTATGGCTAAAACCGAGGTGTTTCCTTAGTATGCCAAGATTAATCCTTGCGGTTCTCCCGAATATATGCACCTTCTTTGGAAAGGCTAGTATAAGCGTTTTCACCTTTCGGGTAGTTTGGATAACGGTTCTTAGTGGTAGAGGTTATCCATAAATCCGGATCTCCTTTGCACGATTGACAAACAAAGCTAAGTAGTTGGATTCTTCTTGTGAAAGACATTTGATTTTTGGGCTCTGAGCTGATGAAAATCTTTAAGGGGTTTATGAAGGTTTTAGGGAACCATTAGGACCTTGAGTTACGGAAGGCTTGTAAATTGACCTTCGGGATCTGAGCTTTGTAAGCTTTGCAGGATCTGAGCTGATTCTGGACCTTTGGATCCGAGCTTTGGAGGATCTACGGGATCTGAGCTGCGAATGGGCCTTCGGACATAATTCTATGTAAGGTCTAAGGATGGGCCTTCGAACCTTGGCTATGTAAGGTCTGAGGGACCTAAGCTGCACCTGGACCTTCGGATCTGAGCTTTGTAAGATATACGAGATCTTTGGAAGGTCTACGAATGAGCCTTCGGATACGAGGCTATGTAATGTCTTTGGATGGGCCTTTGGACCTGAGGCTATATAAGGCATGCGGGATCCTTCGGATCCAAGCTCCGGAAGATCTATGGATGGGCCTTTAGGGCCGAGGTTATTTAATGTCTTTGGATAGGCCTTAGGACCTGAGGCTATATAAGGCATGCGGGATCCTTCGGACTCGAGCTCCGAAAGATCTACGGATGGGCCTTCGGGGTCAAGGCTATTATACAGCATTAAAGAGGTCTTCCAATCTAGAGGCTGTGTGTGGCAGCGAAGAGATCTTCAAGATACGAGGCAAACATTCCTCCTTAATCGTGATGTTTTTATACTCTACCTATGGAGATGTAGCCTCTTCTTTTGTAGGTAAAAGTCAGATCTTGATATGAATATTCAGACCTTTTTTCGGCTAGCCTTTATAGGAGACGTCGTTCCAATTGATTACCCTCTGTAACATAGCTCATCAATGAGGCTGTGTAATAATGATGTGAGTCTTCGTGACCCACGCGCTTTATGGCACAGTTGGTTCGTGACGATGCGTAGTGTTGGACCTTTATCCGTCATAGGAATATATCACCATGACCCGAATTGCATAAGAAGTATCAAGGTCGTTAATGCTTGGTTGAGGGGTTTAATCATGTGAAATGCTAGGCATAGCTTGAAATATTTTCTTAACTCAGGGTTACATGGGGGCTTGATGAGATGTCCCAACAAAAAGCTCTTCAAATCTAGAGGCCACGTGGGGCAATAGATCTTTCAACAGTATGGGGGTCTCCAAACAATAGTAATATTTTCGAATCTAGATCAAATCATTAGGTTATAGCCTTCTCTACGGAGCGTCGCCGTTACGGAGAAACCTTCGTGTCATTGCGAGCTACTGTGATTGGTCCTTTAACAACCAGGTCCTTAACATCGAGATAATCTTCAAATCTGGAGGCTGGGGAGCCTTCGTTACGGAGATCTTCAAACTGGGAGGAGATCTTCAAATATGATGGTTGCGTGTCGCAGCAAAGATACTTTTTGATAAAAGGATCTCCAAACTGGGAGGAGATCTTCAGATCGGCTGGCTGCGGGTCGCAGCAAAGATCCTTTTTAATAAAAGGATCCTCCAAACTGGGAGGAGATCTTCAGATCTGATGGCTGCGGGTCACAGGAAAGATCCTTTTTAATAAAGGGATCCTCCAAACTGGGAGGAGATCTTCAGATCTGATGGCTGCGGGTCGCAGCAAAGATATTTTCTGAGTAACGGATCTCCAAACAAAGAGGCTGTGTAATGCAGCGGACATATATATAATATATATATGTATGTATTTTAAAAGGGGATCTCCAAAAAGAGAAGGAGATCTTCAGATCTAGAGTCTGTGCTAAGTCACATGGAGGCACATGACATGTATTGTTTGGGTACATCTCCCATCTTTAATAAATCTGGTTCGATGCACGTTACCATAACGATTTTGAGAAAACGGGCATGGGATCTGAGAGTTATGGTCCCACGGATGGCGAAAAATGATTGTACACCAAACCGATATTAGGTTTAGAAAGGGGGATGATGGGTGTTTTTGGTTGTTTGTTGGCGATTCCCCGAAGGTAGAGTGAATCTCTTTACGCCAATCAATTATGATTGATATATGGCCAATTGAGATCGTGCCAATGATTCTGTTCGATCCTGTTTAGCATGCTCATATCAGGATATTATCATATCCCAATATTCAATGATGCTTTTGCCTAACCATCGTAGGCTGTGTGGGCTTCGGGACGGAGAGTCATCATCCCGCCGCATGTTGCTAATATGCGAGTATATTGTTGTAGGTTGCTGGAGCATCTATTATAGAGGGAAGAGGACGTCCAGATCTGTGTGTGTTTTCCTGGAGAGAAGGGGAATGAATATTTACGTTTAGACTCATCCATATATATAGGGATGGTTATCTTGGAGAACAACCAATTGGTTTTAGAGAATATTCTTAATAATATGCGAGATCTGTTATTTAGGACGAGATAAGAGCAAATCTCTTTAATTTAGGAGGAAGATATTGAGATGATCTCTTCCATATTTAGATAAAGCTTACAGCGGGTACCTTTGTCACGCAGGTTCGGCTTCGTTACGAAGGGTGACGTACACCATCAATATTAACAGAAACAATCACAATATGAATAAGTGGTATGAATATTTTTGTGAATATAAGAGTTATTATTTCAACCAGATTGAAATAATCATCAAAATGATGATTATATACAGAAATATATATATATATATCGATATGATATATATATAAGAAATTATATGTATATATGAGAGAAAACGAATGATATGAAAAGATTGTGTGTTATTTTCTTAACCCTAAATCTGGGTTATGTATCGAATATATATATAATGAAGTTTCACTTTGGCCCCTCTTCTTTCTTCTTCTAACACTTCTGCTCCAACTTCCATGTTTCAGTTTGTCCATCTTCAGTCCTCCATTTGCCCAGAATTAACTCCTTCGATTCTTTCCTGTATTTACTCAAACATTGCTATAAGAAAACACATGTAAAACAAGTTTTAACCATGAACTTGATTATTCTCAACATCCCCCCTCCAGTTCATGGTTTAAACATATCTATAAGACCCAAGTTATCACTTAAATATAAATGTTGCTTGGAACTTAAACTTTTGGTAAAGATATCTGCTACATTATGATTAGTATGAATCTTATTGATCTTAATGGCTCCTTTAGAAACTTTTTCCCTTACAAAATATAAATCAATTTCAAAGTGCTTAGTTCTTTCATGGAAAACAGGATTAGCTGCAATCTGTATAGCAACTTTGCTATCACAAAACATCCTCACAGGAAGATTTACTTTAAGATCAAAATTTTTTAACAAGTTCACAAGCCAAATACCTTCACAAGTAACAGAAGCCAATGCCCTATATTCTGCTTCTGCAGAGGATTTGGCAACTGTATGGTGTTTCTTGCTTTTCCAAGACACAAGAGAATTTCCCAGAAATATACAATAACCAGTAACAGATTTTCTGGTGGTAAGATACCTTGCCCAATCAGCATCAACATATCCCACAAGATCAAGATTATTACCTTTCTTAATATGCAGCCCTTTACCAGGTGCACTTTTAAGATACCTCAATACTCTAAGGTCGAGATTAAAGTGTTCCTTAGTAAGAGAATGCATATATTGAGACAAACATTGTACAGATTAGCTAATATCAGGCCTAGTTAGAGTTAAATATATCAATTCCAATCAATCTTTGATAGACATAAATGTCTTCAAGTAAAAGAGAAGAATCAGGTTTTATTGTCATATTCATTTCAAGAGGAGTGTTCATAGGTTTACATCCAAGAAGACCAAACTCATTCATAAGTTCTAAACAATACTTTCTTTGAGTAAGATATAGACTAGAATCATTTTCAAGTACTTCAATCCCCAGCAAATATTTTAACTTTCCAAGATCTTTAATTCTAAACTTTGTATTCATAAAGTTTTTTACTCTATCAATTTCATCTTGTGAATTTCCAGTTAAAACAATGTCATCCACATATACTAACAAAGCAACATATATACTTTCTCTTTTATAAGTAAACAAAGAATAGTCACACTTAGATTGCACAAAACCATACTCAACTAAAGCACCACATAACTTAGAATTCCATTGCCTTGGAGCGTGTTTTAAACCATATAAGGATTTGTTTAACTTGCATACCATAGATTTATTATTAGAATAACCTGGAGGCATGTTCATATAAACTTCTTCCTCTAAATCCCCATATAAAAATGCATTATTAACTTCAAGTTGGTAAAGAGGCCACTTTTTAGTGACAGCAACAGTTAAAAGACACCTAACAGTTACCATTTTCACAACAGGTGAAAATATTTCATCAAAGTCAATTCCAGCCTTTTGACTATATCCCTTAACTACCAATCTAGCTTTATACCTTTCTATTTCACAATTTGCTTTATACTTTATCTTATAAATCCATTTGCAACCAATTGGTTCTCTATTTTTAGGTAAAGAAGTAACAGTCTATGTATTAATTCTATTTAAAGCTTCTCTCTCATCATTCATGGCATTAATCCAATTTATATCCTTACAAGCTTCACTAAAAGAAGCAGGTTCTTTACTTTTGTTTAAAGATGTAACAAAACAATGTAAATCAGACTTTAAGTGAGAATAATTTATAACTTTATTCAAAGGATATTTAACTTTTCCTTGAAGTTCAAAATCTTGCAACCTTTGTGAAAGAACAGATTGTCTTGGGGTTCTTCTTAAAACATTTTCATTTATATTATGCTCATTTAAACTGCCCTCAGGTTGTACATCATTATTCAAATCTTGTAACATGATTGCAGGCTCAATTCCATGTTTAACATTCTCATTTAAACCATTAGACATATTCTGCTCAACATAATTCTCAGTAGCTCTACTAGAGCTGCCAGGAGAATTGTCATGCAAATGTCTTGGTATGGAATGTTAGAACCATGTGAGAGCTCACCTCCAATGTTAAGATCATTATTACCCTCTTCCTCTTCATCATTGGGCATAAAATCATTTTCCTTATGATCAAGTGTTTCAAACATATCAAAAAAATTTTAATTGACTTATAGAATTAGACTGCTCTTTAAAAACCTCTTTATTCATGGTAAAAGGAAACACATTTTCATAAAATCTAACATCTCTTGAATACACATAAGATTTAGACTCAAGACTAAAAAGTTTATAACCTTTTTTACCACTAGAATAGCCAATCAAGACACAATTTTCAGCTCTTGAATCAAATTTATCAGAAATATTTAATTTTGTTGCAAAACATAAACACCCAAACACTCTTAAATGACTTAAAGAAGGTTCATTACCAAACACTTTTTCATAAGGGGTTTTTCCTTTAAGAACAGAGGAAGGAGTTCTATTAATTAGATAAGTAGCGGTAAGCACACAATCACTCCAAAGATATAGAGGAATTCCCCCCTGAAACATAAGAGACCTAGCCACATTAAGAAGGTGTCTATGTTTCCTTTCTACAATACCATTTTGTTGAGGGGTATAAGCATGTGAAGTCTGATGAACAATCCCCTTTGAGATGAACAAACCATTCATTTGTTTATTCAAAAATTCAGTCCCATTATCACTTCTAACAATTTTCACTTTAACACTAAATTGAGTATGCAACAATTCCAAAAAAAATTTCACATTTTCAAATACTTCAGTTTTATTTTTCAACATAAAAGTCCAAACTGCTATAGTAAAATCATCCACAATGGTCAAGAAATATTTGAAACCATCTTTACTTGTAACTTTATAAGGTCCCCAAATGTCTAAATGAATCAAATCACCCAAACCAACAGACTTATGTTCACTCAAAGGAAAAGGTTCTCTTGTTTGTTTAGCCTTATGGCAAACATCACAAGGTCCAAGAAGTTTAACAGGGAGATTAAGTTTTTTAGAGAAAACAGATAAGGCTTGGTCAGCAAGATGACCAAGTCTCATATGCCACAAAAGTTTAGACTCACAAGGAACAGAAGCAGAATTAGACATAACAGAAGAAGAAGATAGAGGAAGATCATCATAAACATATAAACCACCTTGTTCACTACCAGTCCCCAACACATTCTTTTGATGTAAATCATGAATGTAACAAGTACTAGGATCAAAACCTATAAACAAATTATTATCCCTAGCAAGTTTGTGAACAGACATTAAGTTGACATTATATTCAGGAACAACGAGTACATCAAATAAAACAATGCCATTTTTAAGATGTAAATTGCCAATTTGTTTAACAGTGGCACAAGTACCATTAGGATGACCAATTTTTAATTGTAAATCAGAAATATCAACCACATTAGTAAGATTTTTTTGCAGACATAGTCATATGTTGATTTGCACCACTATCTTTGATCCACTTAATGATAGCATTAAATAAAAAACTATTGCAACTTAGAAACCAAGAATTACTACACATTGGCATGCAAACTGGGACCAGTAGAAGCCTTAGCATCAAGCAAACTTAACAATTGAGTCACTTGATCAGAAGTAAGCACATTAGAAGAAGAATGCACAGAATCAGAAGTAGCACAGGATTTAGCACCAGAATCATTTTTATTCAAATTAACATTATTGTTTAAAAATCTGCCATTAGATTAACCATTTGAAGAATTTTTGTTCTTTAGAATAAAACATCTATCAATTGTATGACCAATTCTATTACAATGAGTACAGTGCAGATTAGGATTTGGAGGTCTCAAAACCCTTTGGTTGACATCAAAAGTTTTTCTTGATTCAAAGTTGTTATCAAAAGTTTTCTTATTATCAAAAGAATTCCTATTACTTTTAAAACCAGTGTTTCTATTGAAATTAGATTTAGCAATAAAAGCAGAAGAAGAAGGAACAGTTTTATCACCCATCCCCCCTCTATGAGACTCCTCTCTAGAACAAATATTATAAGCAGTTTTAACAGTAGGTAGAGGATCTTTCATAAGAATATTAGACCTAACAGTTACATAAGTGTCATCCAAACCCATTAAGAATTGCATTAATTTCATAAGATCAACATGTTTTTGAATTTCAGTTGCAGCATCACAAGAACAAGCAGGTAAATGAATCATAGCATCAAATTGTTTCCATAAAGCAGATAGTTTATGATAATAATCAGACAAAGAAGAGCCATTTTGAGATAGACTATTAATCTGTTGATATAAATTGAAAGTAACAGACCCATCTACTTTATCATAAGTATCCTTAAGATCTTCCCAAACAACACTAGCAGTTTTAGAATAAATTTGACCCAAATACAATTCTTCTGAAACACAACCAAGTATCCAATTTAACACCACAGCATTGCATCTATCCCATTGCTTAGCTAACACAGGGTTATCATAATTCTTTAAGCAAGTACCATCAATGAATCCAGTTTTATTTTTAGTTTCCAAAGCTAATTCAATTGCACAAGCCCAGACTTTATAATTTTCAGTACCAAGAAGTTTAAAACCAATTAGAGGAGTACTGGTAATGTCACCAGCATGCAAGTACAGAGGATCACCAAAATCAAGCTTACTAATCCTAGTAACATCAAAATCATTCTCATTATCATTTTCATCATTGTGCACAGAGGGTGGTGGTGTAAAACAATGAACAGAACCTGGAGGAGTATTCACCATTATAGCAGAAAAGTACACACAAAATAGTCAAGTAATATAAGACAGACAGATGAAATACACAGAAACACACAAGTAACAATAGAACACCAAATAACTCACAGAATGAAACACAAACAAGAGAATAAGTAACAAACACAACAAACAAGTAAGAATCAACAAATACTATCTTCTCAAACAAAAATATTTTGAAAAAATAAATCTTAAGTCCCACAAGAGAGTCAGTGACAGGATTCCTAACCTCTCAAATGAAGGCAGGTCAAGTATTAACTCAATTGGTTTTACGAGACAAAAGATGATTCTGAAAATCAGATTTATATATATATATAGAAAAAAATTTTATTTTGAGAAGATAATATAAGAGATATGCCGACAATAAAATAGAGAGAGAGAGAATACAAACAGTGCTTTGAACGGAAGAAGGTAGAGGAACCCTAACTATTCCTTGATTCACTTAGTCAAGAAATAATCAGGATCTGAAACGATACCGAAACCCTAATTTTGATCTTGATTCGCTTAGTCAAGAATCAAAACTAGAAGAAACACCAAAATATGCAGCGAAATCAACGAAGAATGAAGTTTCTAGAAGAAACCCCAAAAAATAAGCGAAAAACAAAACACAATATGTAAAAATAATAAGATCCAGAAATATATTACCAGAAACAATCACAATATGAATAAGTGGTATGAATATTATTGTGAATATAAGAGTTATTATTACAACCAGATTGAAATAATCATCAAAATGATGATTATATACAGAAATATATATATATATATATATCGATATGAGAAATTATATGTATATATAAGAGAAAACGAATGATATGAAAAGATTGTGTGTTATTTTCTTAACCCTAAATCTGAGTTATATATCAAATATATATATATATAATGAAGTTTCACTTTGGCCCATCTTCTTTCTTCTTCTAACACTTCTGCTCCAACTTCCATGTTTCAGTTTGTCCATCTTCAGTCCTCCATTTGCCCAGAATTAACTCCTTCGATCCTTTCCTGTATTTACTCAAACATTGCTATAAGAAAACACATTTAAAACAAGTTTTAACCATGAACTTGATTATTCTCAACAGTCTCAAACCCCGGAAAAAGGAAAATCTGATTAGGGTGTTTTCCTGGTTTGAACATGCTCCAGATTGTAAAATACAAATGAAAAGTAAAAGGAACGGGTCGATAAACTATGGCAATATAAAAATAAACACTTTCTAAATTCCACTCAATCACACTAGATTTATAGAAGTGTCATGCTCTATTATAGCCTCATACACTTGTGTACCTGCTTTCCACACCGGGAGAATCCAAAGATGGCAATTTAATGGAGAAGTTACATCAGGTGTTAATATGCCGAATGCATTTTTGGTGCTTCACAAGTGTGTAGCAAGAGTAGCTGCTAAATCTTAGAAGCCAACAAATAAGAATATATGTGAACCATTGAACCATAATACCATATAAATGAACAACTGGACCGAAAACAAGATAATGCATACTGATAATTACATGTGCTGTAACCAAATGTTAGCTAACACAATACAAAAAACATGCTAATGCATCAAGGTTCTATTTCTCGTTTGCCTTTAGACAACTTATATCACTCTACAAATGAAGCTATTTACAGTTAGTTGTCATGCCATCACACAAGACTTACTTTTTCACCACCTCCGAGTACAAAACTTACAAAAATACAATGAGAAAGAGTATAACCAAAAACAATAAGCCACAAATGTTAGAAAAAGGTGAGTTACCTTATGCTATCAATGTTGAGGACTTGATGGAAATCACTAAGGTTATACGCCACCACAATGGAGAAAAAGGGCTTAGGTTCATGGAGGCTGGTGTTTCAATAGTTGGGCAGCAGTGGACCCATCATTTGGGTTAACTTGTAAGCACTTAAATATGAAATTCGGGCCTCTGCAGACAATGTTTCGAGAATAGAAGGACTTTCACCTCTGTCGATTCTGAATAATGCTTGCATCTATGAAAGCTAAAGGAGATATCAAATTAGTGTAACATACTAACATGTTTATCAAATTAGTACTAATTTTAGTAAATTAATACAGTATATGTTTTATAAAAATACGAGTAGTACACAACTTAAGTTTTCATTCATTTGGAGAATTTTACAGATATAAACAGGAAATATTGAGTTGCACATGATGCATACCCCTTCCAAGTGGGAGTATGGAACTCGACGTGTTAGCATCTCCAACACGGTGCAACCAAGACCATATATTAGCTGCAAATCCATAGCCCTTGTTCTTCCAGTAACTAGCAGTACGAGTTTCGACGCATTATAGTTGTGAATTGGTTGTGTTTTATCTGTAAAAATCAAATCAACATATAAAGCTAAACAAAAAGAGGGTTGTCCTACCCAGAGGTTGTTTTTATGCATACAACATCTACTGATTGGACATATGTGTATTATGATTGTAATAATATTGTTTCTCGTAAAATGATTCAGACATTAATTATTCACAAAAACAAATTTTATAAAAAAAAAAAAATAGGACAAAAGGTGTTGCGGATAAATCCAGTCAAATAGATCCTGTTTCGACCGGCACTTACAAGTGACTTCTTTAGGTGAGAACCTTTAATTTGTTGACCCCTTATACAACCCACCCCATCTTCCCATTTCTACAATATAAGGCAGGTGAATAGAGGTTAGAGTTAACCTCTAGTGCCATACTGCCATCCATATGGAGTCTCCTTGCACAAGTTTTATAGGAAAGTCGCAAGATAGGTAAAAAGAAATCAGATGGCAAATACCTTTGCCAGCACAAACTCTGCAAGCTTCACACACCCACTCACATCAACTAATATGTTAGGACATCTAATAATTGCTCTGCCTTCATAGTGTTTCGTTGTCACACCCTCAAAATATGGGCTAGCACAAGGGCCATGACTTCAATAATATAACAATACAAGATATAATGAACGACTATAAATGTTGTTGTTTGAAATTCATTTAAAAATAACATTGTTTTGGCAAGTTCAATTGAAATTTCTAAAACAATAGATATTAATTTAATAAAGGTTTTAGCAAACTGACGAATCATTCCTAAAGTTTAAGTCCGAGTGGTAGAACAAGTCCCTCAAGTTGCCTAAAACGGAAAGTAGTCCAAAAGCATAGCATATCGTCTGATTCTGAGAAGTTTGATTATGAGAATACATGCTATAATTTGTCAACATAAAGTTGATGAGCTTCACATGTTTAATAGTAAAATATTATCCATGAACCACAAGATTTAAGAAGCCATTGTCTTACTCTTACAACAATGCAATAGAAATAGAGTATACATTTGTAATAAGCTCATGAAATGAAACTTGATAAATTAATGTAGTTTGCCTCAACAAGTACCTTGCTCTTAATACTTAAGGTTTACAAGCAATGCATGCCTCCGCTCGACCTCTAATAGTTGGCGCAACCAAGGGCATTTCCACTTACTAATAAATTAGGTACGCCAACCTATGTGAGATCGAAAAAAAATTAATAAGCATATAAAAAATTATGATTGGACACATGTTATCCAAGAGTTTGGACATAAGTAAGTTAAAGTTAAGTCTTTTGAATAATAGTTAGATATACATATTTTTTTAATCCTAGATTTGCTAATTATAATATAAAACAATTTAAAAAGACACATATGCTTTTCTTCTAATCCTAATGGTTGATTAGTAGCATATTACCAAACTTTTAGAGTTTTAGTAACTATTCTTTCATTTCTAATTCAAAATCTCTAATATTTAAAACACTAACTTATTTAAATAATAAATAAAATCGAGCAATCCTATTGTATAATAATAATAATACCCCAACAACTGATTTTGTAACGTTTAAGACTGGTCGTGGTAGGAAGGAGGAATCAAACAGTATTTATCAAAAATCAACTCATATAGTAAGATTTGTACAATAGTAAAAACTCATTTACTCGTAGTTAGGATAGTAGTCGGAATAGAAATTGACTTAATGATATGGCAATGTAGAGTGTAGACCTAGGGAATCTTATGAGAATTTCGAATAATTGTTAATAGGTACTTTGTAAAAAAAACTCGTTTTGCGAATGAATTTTGATTTAATATATATGACGTCTTGTGAAAACCCAACTCAATATTGAATACGGGGAAAAATTGGGAGAAAAATAACTAAATATTTGGAGAAAAATAACTAAAAATGTACTAAGCATTTGTACATAGGGGTGAAACAAACAATGGTATCTTCATCCTTTGATGCTACACCTTTGTAGGTTTCTAATAAGGATAATGGTACCGGAGCATAACCAACTATGACCAAATGGTTATATAATGTAATGAACTATTAGACTCACTATGTAATGTATGTACTTTTGCTTTTTAGGCTATGCTATGTAATTTACCAGGTAATTGCTTAGTTGTAACAAGTTAACACCATGTCACGTCATATTTTGCCACGTAAGATGTCATGTAAGAGACATACAATAGCCATCTTATAATAGTTGAATACATTTTTACGCCACTACCAAACTTTTAATTCCGGCATCTTCTCCGACCACTTTTCCGACAACCCCAATTTTATTTTCCGGCTAGATTATGTTATAATTGCTATAGGTTAAGATGAACCCGTATAAAAAGTGATTACAATTGGTGACACACCCTAGACCCACCCCTACAGGCCACCAGCCCACCACGTTTACCGCTTTTTTTATCATGGACCGTACAAACTTGTCGATCAACACCCGACACTAATTTTTCTTTCTTTGATGTAAAAATTAGCAATTAAATTTAAGAGTTTGGCGGGTCGTAGTATGAAGTCAATAACGATGCGCTATACCGTCATTCTTTTAATCCCCAAATCATTCTTGAACTGATTTTTAACAGCAACACCATTTTTTCCGGCGACACCATCTTTACGGCAACCCACATCTTCGATCTTCAAACTAATTAATTGCCACCGATCTTCAACCCACATGGAATCCGGCCGATCTTGACAAAAATATACATATCAAAAATATCGTTAGGTCGTGTCGAGTTCTTACTACACCCAAATGGCCAAATCTTTTTCGTCTTCTCGTCTCCATCAACCACCTAATAGCTGTAGCCACCACCCAGATCTTTCAACCCTCAAAACTCCTTCACGAAACCTTAATAATGGTCAGAACGGTGGTGTTCATGGTGACGGTGGTAATGGTGGCTGAAGGGTGGTGTTCGTAGCTACAGGGTGGTGGTCGTGGCCGGTGGTAATGGTGGATGAAGGTTGTAGCTCGTGTATATATATACATATATGTATCAGATATATATCTATAACCTAATTGTTCTAGAGATTTTAAGGAGTCATTGAGGAGGCTGAATTGTTTGAGTATGAGATGAAGGGAAGTAAGTTCACATATATGAAAGAGGATGACAACGGGAAGAAGTTAAGTAAAATTGACAGACTACTTGTTAGTAGAAGCGTTTTTGACAAGTGGCCAGCAGCGATTTTCAGAGCTCTTCCGAGACTTTTCTCAGACCACAGCCCAATTTTATTTTGTGTGAAGGATTGTAATTTTGGGCCAAAACCGTTTCGTGTGTTTAACTCTTGGTTAGACCGACCTGAATGTATTGAGGTGGTAGAGAAAGCACTGGACTCATTTAGATTTGAGGGTCCACCTGATATTAAGCTTATGAGAAAATTCAGGTGGGTGAGGCAGCATCTTAAAGAATGGAGAGATGAGGTCACGAAAAGAGATAAGGAAGAGATTGAGTTATGTAAACAGGAACTTGAAGAAATCGATTTGCAAATGGAAGAGATGGAATTGAACGAAGAACAACAATGGAGCCGGATTGAATGCAAAAGAAGGATTGTCGAGATGGAAGATAGTAAGGCTAAAGATCTAAAACAGATATCTAGATGCAAATGGGCTCTAGATGGAGATGAGAATACTCGGTTTTTTCATGGGCTGATCAACAACAGACGGTCAAAAAATCAGATCCCGGGTCTTATGGTGGATGACTCGTGGGTCTCGAAGCCGAAATTGGTTAAAAAACACATACATGATTTTTTCAGGAGCAAGTTTGAAGAGAACTAGAGTACAAGACCGGCGATTGAATGCTTGTTAAACCAGAAACTTTCTGATCATGAAGCTTCGGCTCTGGAGGACAGGTTCTCTAGGGACGAAATAAAAGAGGCGGTTTTCGAATGCGGTGATGACAAAGCACCCGGGCCTGATGGTTTCACTTTCAAGTACATAAAAAAATTCTGGGAGAAATTGGAAGGTGACTTTATGGATATTTTCAATTCTTTTTTCGAGAATGGCAGGATTAATTGAGGTTGTGGCTCTTCATTCATAACGTTGATTCCCAAAGTGAAAGACCCGGGTAACCTGACTGATTATAGGCCCATCACTCTTGTCGGTATTATAAGCAAGGTAATCTCAAACGTATTAGCAAATAGGCTCAAAAAGGTCTTAACCTCTCTTATTTCTATATATCAGACGGCTTTTCTTAGTGACCGTTTGATCCTTGACGGGCCTTTAATCTTGAATGAGTTGATCACATGGATGAAAAAAAGCAAGCGTAAGAGTTTTATTTTTAAAGTGGACTTCAATAAGGCCTATGATAACGTCAATTGGGGCTTCCTTATTTCTGTTTTGTCTCAAATGGGATTCAAAGATCGATGGTGTAGATGGGTTCTGGGTGTTTTATCTTCTGCTAGATCGGAGATCCTGGTCAACGGGTCACCAACGTTCGAGTTTAATTGCTCTAAAGGTTTGAGGCAAGGCGACCCGGTGTCGCCATTCCTCTTTCTTATCGTCATGGAAGCTTTGTCCGACATGATGAAAAGGGCGGTGGATAACAAAACCTTTAAAGGGATTGCTTTGCCAAACCAAGGACCGGTGATTTCTCACCTCCTATATGCTGACGATTGTACTTTTATTGGCGAATGGGAGGAAGCTAATCTGAAAGAGGTTGGCCGTATTATTAGGTGTTTTCATCTTTGCTCGGGTTTAAAAATAAATATGGGAAAGTCCCAGTTATTTGGAATTGGGGTTGAAGGAGTAGCGGTTAGGAACATGGCTAGTACTTGTTGTTGCAAATCTGGGAGTGCACCTTTTGACTACATGGGAATAAGAATTGGGAGCAACATGAATCGAATATCGAATCGGAACTTTCTATTTGAAATCTTTAAAGCAGGGTTATCAAGATGGAAAGCTTCTTACCTCTCGTTGGGAGGCCGTGTGACACTTATAAAGGCTGTTATGGAGAGCATCCCTACCTATTATCTTTCGTTGTTCAAGGCTCCCGTTAAGGTAATTGACGGTTTAGAAGGAATCATAAGGAAGTTTCTATGGTGCGGGGCGTCTGAATCCAAGAAAATACATTGGGTGGCTTGGGATACGGTTACTTTACCGGTCTCGAAGGGTGGTCTAGGGCTGTGCAAAGTGGCAGATTGTAATATTGCGCTCCTATCGAAGTGGTTATGGAGATATCGAACAGAAAGAACGGGTTTATGGAGGAGAGTGATTGTGGCTTTACATGAGACTAAAAAGTGTTGGTCAACTCTCCCAATCAATAAGGCACTGAGCGGGGTGTGGAGCTCCATTGTCAAGACACTTAGTAAGACTAAGGCATCGGGAATTGTTTTAGAGAATCTGTTGAAAGGGGAAGTAGGTGATGGTAAAGTTCTTCGTTTTTGGCTGGACCCATGGATCGACAAGGAACCCCTTAAACAGGTTTATCCAATTCTCTTTAGTAAGGATGATAACAAAAAATATTTGGTTGCAGATAAATATAATCAAAATACAAGATGTTTTGAGGTTTTTCGGGATGATGGGTGTGTTTTGGAAAGGAACGAGGCTAATAAAGAGTTACAAAAGCTCAGGAAAGCCCTTGGAGATGTCTTTCTTAAGGATCAAAAAGATAGATGGGTCTGGAACGGGGAAAAGGATTCTGAGTTCAAGTGTGAAGGCGATTAAAGGTGTCATCAGAAGTGAACAGAATAACAACATCATTTTTGTGTTTAAATGGTCCAAATGGGTAGGGAAAAAATGCAATATATTCATGTGGAGAGTTGGTTTGGATCGACTCCCCACACGGTTGGCTCTTAAGATAAGGAACTGCAACATGGGCTCGCTGATGTGCGGGCTATGTAATGATGAAGAAGAGACTGCGGAACACTTATTCTGCTCCTGTTGGGTGGCATTGGAAGTGTGGCATCAGGTTGGGGTATGGTGCAAATCTACACCTTTGTTCATGTTTGAGGTTAAAGACCTTTTTAAGCTACATAATGTGGCTGGATTCTGCAAGGAGAAAAGGATGGTTTTCAAAGGAAATGTGTTCGTGACCTGTTGGATTTTATGGAAGACTAGAAACGACAACGTGTTCAACAATGGCAAGACAAGCACCGAGAAGATCGTACAGGACATCAAAGCTATTAGTTTTTTATGGTATAGAATTAGAAAGAAAAAGGATGTGATTACATGGGATAAATGGTGTAGTTTCGATACGATGTAAATAAATATATGTTTCTGTGACCTACTCACCGATTTGGTGGGTGGTCTTTGTTGAATAAAAGTCAATTTTTCAAAAAAAAAAAGATATATCTATATATATTTTTTATGCATGCATCAAAAACTATATTATATTAATATTTTAGCCACATCATAAGCCACATATGCAGAAATATATATGTAAGCATGTCATACAATTAATTTATCTAATGAAAAATCAAGTGGTAACCGGCTACCTATTCAGTCGGTCATCTATTACATCACATAGCCTAAAATGCAAAAGTACATACATCACATAGCCTAAAATGCAAAAGTACATACATTACATAGCCAGTCTAATATGTCACTACATCACATAACCATTTGGTTATAGTTGGTTACACTTTGGTGCGACTATCCCTTTCTAGTATTCAATCAAAAGAAATACTTAGAGCAATCACAATGGACTAGTTCTCACTAGTCCTTATTGGAGGACGAGTGCACACCACTAGGTGTGACTCGTCCTTGGTTAGTTCCTGAGCCACTAGTCCCCCCCAAGGACGAATGAAACCTTCATTTTTTTTATTTTTTTTTATTTTTCTTTGGTTAGATAGAAGTGTAAAGTGAAATAAATGGTAGGTCCTAGACTAGTCTTGACATTGTGAGTGTTTTGAGGGATTAGTCCTTGGTTAGTCCTTGGGCTGATGTGGAGCTCATGTGGTACTGACAGGGACTAGTTCTTGGAGAATAAGTGTATACGACTGTGAATGCTCTTATCATCCTCTCATGATACCTACTACATCAAGTACATGCTCAACAACCCTTGTCATTCCTTTACACCGCTTCATGGCTTTGACCTAGGATTGTTGTGAAAATCCTGGTAACCCTGTCAAAACACACCAAGTACCACAAGACAATTATTAAATCAATATCCAACTACAAAAAAACATTCATAATCTAGTGAACTTTAGAAGAAAAATTAACACAAAAATTAATTTTTAAATAGGATGTTAAGACTGCCTTCTTAAATGGTTACTTGGATGAAGAAGTCTATATGGATCAACCTGAAGGTTTTATTGATCCAAAACATCCCAACAAAGTATGAAAGCTTCAAAAGGTCCATTTATGGACTAAAGCAAATATCAAGAAGTTGGAATAAGCGGTTTGATGAAGAAATCAAAAAGTTTGGTTTTGTTCAAAATCCCGATGAGCCATGTTTATATCGCAAAGCTAGTGGGAGTAATGTTACTTTCCTTGTCTTATATGTCGATGACATATTAATCATAGGAAAACACATTCTAATGTTGCAAGATGTTAAATCTCATCTTGGAAAGTGTTTTGCCATGAAAGATTTAGGAGAAGCAGCATTTATTCTTGGAATCAAGATCTACCGAGATAGATCAAAGCGGTTGTATAGTTTAAGTCAAAGTGCTTATATTGATAAGAATCTTGAAGCGTTTCAAGATAGAGAATTCTAAGTGTGGGTTTACACTCATGCAAGGACTTAACTTATCTAGCAAGAACAGTGCTTCTACACCTAATGAGGTGGAGCATATGCGGAAAAAACCCTTATGCTTTGGCTGTGGGATCTATTATGTATGCAATAAGATGCACTAGACCTGATATTGTGTTCGCGCAAAATATAGTTAGCCACTATCAGCAAAATCCTGTAAAGGATCATTGAATTGCTGTAAAGAATATTCTTAAGTACATGTGTGCTACTAAAGAATTATTCTTGGTGTATGTTAGAAATCCCGATCAAAAATTCAAATGGTAATAGAATTTGTGATGTTGGATTTCAGACTGATAAATATGATTCAAAATATCAGTCGAGATACGTCTTCATTATTTAAATGAAGGCACGGTGGAATGCTATGAGCTAAAAACCACAGTTACCATGTCTGCAACAGAATCTGAGTACATTGCCGCCTCAGAAGCCGCAATGGAAGCAGTCTGGATAAGGAAGTTCATTAGCGGGCTAAACGTGATCCCCTCAAATGACTTACCCACTGATTTGTACTGTGATAATACTGGTGCATTAATCATTGCCAACGAACCCGGAGTTCAGAAAGGTGCCAGACATTATGCTAGACGATATCACTATGTTCGTGAGCAGATCGAACTAGGGGAGATCAATTTACTCAAAGTTCACACAGATTTTAACTTAGCTGATCCTTTCACAAAAGCTTTGTCTAGGCCCAAGCTTGAAAGGCATGCCGGGGGCATAGGACTTAAATTAGCTAGTTATTTCATGTAAATCTGTTGTTCGGTATTTGGATAAGGGATGTTAAACAATTTATATTTTCTATAATGAAATAAAGTACTTGATATGTTTGATTTCATTCAATATTAAATTGTATCCTATATTTGCATGTTTAATCCTTGAATATTTTATTTAATATTTTTATATATTATTAAATATTCTGAATTGTCCATTGTCGATTAATTATATGGGAATATAATTAAACTAAGACAAATGTGAGTGCTTGGTTATATTCTTGGAATATGTAATGGATGGTTCCCACCAAACTCACATGATATCCATAGTTGATGCATATCGGACTACCCCACTAACGAATTATCACTTTATGGATCGTCGTCATTAAGTGAAATTCGTAAATGGTTACTTTTATTGATCCTTTGACTTGAGATACAAGTAGGTCAGCATGTATGAATCGCACTTACTAGATGTAGTTCTAACTCACCTGAATAAGGGGGTACATAAAGGGCTATTTTCAGAAAGCGTCGTGAAGTATGATGACTGACACGTGTAGTCAATATAGGATTTGTTCCTTCAATTTAAAAGTTGAAGCATGATACCATTGGCGCCCTCATTTGACTAATTAAGATGTTTGCATGGCCGTGCCCAAATAAATCCAGATGGTTCTCGATTATATTTGGTAATCATTAATTAGTTATTGAATGAGAAACATAATCGTTAAATTATGAAATGTCCTTGATCCATATTCATATTTAACAAAGGTATCTGAACAAAGGGATAATAAATATCTTAACCGTTTAAACTATACTTAAATGTTTTCGAGAGCATTGACGTGTTGCTAGACGCTAACCAATGTTATTACCTTCATTCATTACGAGCTCAAGTGGGAGTTGTTAAAATATGATCACGTAAAATGAACGTATGTCCGGAAACTATTTAAGCCTACGGGGTCACACCTCAACGTGAATGTAACTATGAATTAATTAATATATTAAATGTAATTTATTAATTAATTTGATCACGAAAAACTAACGGAGGTCTGTTAAAAGAGTTAAAAGTTAACGGTACTTAACTAACGGACTTAACGAAGAAGAGTTGGAATTAGGAAACAATTAGGAGGCCCTCTAGAATGTTCCTAGAGGGGCCGGTCGAACTAGGAGAAGGAAGGGGTTTCACAAACCCTAAACTTGGTCATCAAGTAAACCTAATCCCATAAATATTAGAGGCCTAAGTTAATTGTTTTCTACACACAATTTATTAGGTTTTCTAAAACCCTAAAAATCTTTTCTCTCTTCTCTCCTCTTTGGTTCGATCGACTACATCAAGAAAAAAAGGGTTTTGGGTTTTTGATTGGGTCGATATTTAGAGCTAGGAACAAAGGGTTGTTCGGTTCGTGATCAAGTACTAGCATACATACATTTCAACATTGTGTGTGCAATCGTAGAGAGGTTTAATTCAAACTTTATCATAAAGGTTTCTTGCTTTATTCTCTCCAATTTAAGGTACACGTTTTCTCTCTTAGTTAATTAATTAACTACATAGATTTTATATTCCGCTGC
Organism: Erigeron canadensis; assembly: GCF_010389155.1. Taxonomy (NCBI): domain Eukaryota; kingdom Viridiplantae; phylum Streptophyta; class Magnoliopsida; order Asterales; family Asteraceae; genus Erigeron; species Erigeron canadensis. Next base: position 23,057,304 of record NC_057765.1, read on the forward strand.
GTGCTTTGTGATTTGATTTGATAATAGTTATATAACCTAACAAATACGCCCATCATATATTTACTTAGATATATGGATTTCAGTTATCGTCAATTATCATATCAAGAATAATACATGATCAGTGACGGTCACACTAACGTGGTTCCAACAGTAAGCACTTAAATATGAAATCCCGGGCCTCTGCAGACGATGTTTCAGGAATAGAAGGACGTTCACCGCTGCCAATTCTGAATAATGCTTGCATCTATGAAAGCTAAAGGAGAGTCCATATTAGAGCAATTTGGACACGACTTCCGTTTCGATCAATTAGGACACGACTTTATCAAAAATTGTTTTTAGTTAATTAAATGTATATATATATTTTATAAAAATCACTATGGACATGACTTCCGGTTTTTATCAATTTGGAGAACTTAAGACCAAAAAAGTATATCGAAAATTAGTTGGTGTCAAATTAAACAAATTAGACCTTAGACCTTAAACCACCGACCTTCATTCTTTCCCTATATAAGGCAAAAATAAATACCCACGCAATTTTGAGTTTATTCCATCTCGTAATAGACTATCAATAACACAATTCTGGGTTTTTACTACATCATATTCGACTATTAACAATTTAACATCCGTACGTCACCATATAATATAATAATAATATATACATATATATGGATGTCTATATTGATCATTATTTAGTTCTAGGATTACCATCTGGTGAAAAAGGAACCAAGATTTCAGATAAAGACATAACAAAAGCATATAAAATAAAGGCTTTGGAATTACATCCAGACAAGAAACCTAATGACCCTAATGCCGTCATTAATTTTCAAAATCTACAAGCGTCTTACGAAATCCTAAAAGACGAAAGCTCTAGAAAGAAGTTCGATGCTGATCTTATTCGACGTGTTAAGTTACAACAATACACGTCGAATAAGTTTGATAAGAAAGAAGAGAGAAAGCCACAACAAGAACGTAAAAAGTCGGATAGTTATGATGTGCGTACGAGGTGGAATGACTTTAATGAGAAAGAGGGAGATGTATCTGAAAAACCAACGAGAAAACGAGCTTATGATGCTGAATATGAAGAATGGGCAAGGAAACGGGCTGCATATGAAGAAAGAAGAAGGAAAGAGAAGGCTGCTCTGAAAGCTTTTCATAGTATTATTAAATTCAAAGCCAAAAAAGAAGTTTATAGAAGTGTGGATAAGGAAAATGTGCTCGAGGTATTTTGGGCGAAAGGGGGTTTGGATTATTACAGTGAAAAAAGATTGAGGGGGACATTTACAAAGTTTGGTGAGGTAAAAGATGTTTTTATGAGTTCTGTTTTCCAAGGATCGGCTATTATCGTGATGGCTACGAAATATGGTGTTGCTGCTGCTGTCAAGGCAGGAAAGGCATGCGGAGATCCCTCAAATCCTTTGATAGTCAGGCCTCTTGGACAACCAGTTTAAGTATGTGAGGTTTGATATATGGTCTAAAGTGACTGAGCCCGTTGCTAGATTAGGCATGTATGCACTTTAATTTCTTTATTTTTGTGGTTAAGGATTAGTATGCTTAATTTCATTGTTGCTTTTGTAATCTCAATGGCATTATATCTTGATAATTGTACATAACTAGAATTAACTGAATATGTTCGAAGTATTTTTACTTTCTTTGCTTCTGTCTTGTTTTTGTGTGGATGATTTTTGTTATGTGAATGTTTTCTTTTGCTACTACGATATGGCCCGGCTTTTCTAATGCCAATGAAAACAGGGACACTGAAGAAGAGATGTAATTGTGTTCACTGAACCAACTGTAATCGAGATCACTACCAGAAAACAACAGGATCAGAACCTGAAAGCACACCATGACAGGCCCTGGGGGAATTTTATTTCACAACAATTGCAATTTTTGGTGCATCTCAAGTGTGTAGCAGGAGTTGCTACTGACCCATAGAAGGGAACACTTTCTGTGAACCATATGAACAACAGGATTAAAACTCTTTACATATCAAATAATGTAGCTCATGTACAACGACACAATACCAAAAAAACAACAACATGCTATCAAGGGTATGTTTCTTGTTTACCTTTGGCCAACTTACATCACTCTAAAAAATGAAGCTATTTACAGTTAGTTGCCGTCACAAGTCTTATTTCTGAGCACTACTGACTACAGCACTTACAAGAATACAATGAGAAAGAGTTGAACCAAAAATGATAAGCCAAAAATGTTAGAACAAAATGAGTTACCTTAATACCATTGTTTAGGGCTTAATGGAAATCACTAAGGGCGTCTGCCACTACACAGTGGAGAAACAGGGCTTAGGTTCATGCAGACCGGTGTCTTCACAAACGGGTGCTTCAATAATTTGGCAGCAGTAGGCCGATCATTTGGGTTAACTTGTAAGCACTTAAATATGAAATCCCGGGCCTCTGCAGACAATGTTTCAGGAATCATTGGACGTTCACCCCTGCCAATTCTGAATAATGCTTGCATCTATGAACGCGAAAAGAGAGTCAATATTAATCAACTTGTTTATCAAAATTAGTATATAATTTCAGTAAATTAAATACTGTATATATATTATAGAAATAGCACAAAACTTCAGTTTTTATTCATTTGGAGAATTTGACAGAAATAAACAGTAAATAATGAGTTGCACTTGACGCATACCCCTTCCAAGTGGGAGTATGGAACTCGACGTGTTAGCATCTCTAACACAGTGCAACCAAGGCTCCATATATCAGCTGCAGGTCCATAGCCCTTGTTCTTCCAGTTATTAACAACCTAGAGATGCATGACCATATCGTCTAAAGATATTCAACAACAATAACTAGAGCTACCTGTTTGATCCATTTTAGTTGTGAATTGGTTGTGGTTTATTTATAATAAAAGTTCAAATAAAAAGGTAAAGTAAACGGCAAAAGGGTTGTCCTACCGACAATTTGTTTTGGGCATACAACATCTACTATTTTTACATATATGTGTATTATGATTGTAATAATATTGTTTCTCTTAGAATAATTTACACATTAACTATTTACAAAAATGAAATTTATAAAAGAGGGAGAAAAATGTGTTGTGGACTTGTGGGTCAACCCAGTCAGACAGATCCTGTTTTGACCCGCACTAAAAACTGACTTATTTAAGTGAGAACCTTGTTGACCCGTTATTCGACCCACCCCATCTTCCCATTTCTACAATATGCATTAAGAAAATTGAAATAACCTCTGGTGCCATCCAATATGGAGTCCCCTTGCACGAGTTGATGTCATTCAATTTACTTGCCTGTAAGATGCACATGGGTTATTTTTTGGTAAGTCATAAAGGAAAGTCGCAAGATAGGTGAAAAGAAATCTATGCAAGTACCTTTGCCAGTCCAAAATCTGCAAGCTTCACAGACCCACTCACGTCGACTAATATGTTAGCGCATTTGATATCCCTGAGAGATGAATGAACGATTCTTAAGACAGTCAACAATACTACGATGAAATTAATAAAGTACCAAACTGGAAAATAAAAGAGAAAAAGAATAAGAGTTAGTTTAAGAAAAAAGAACAAGAGTAGAATAAAAAAAAATAACACATAAAACACTAAGTATGAAACATTACCTATGTACCACATTTCGCTCATGTAAGTAAGTCAAACCGCTCAAAATCTGCCTGGTGTATGTAGAAACCTGGGAATCCCTTAAGTGATACATATGATAGAGATTTGCAAGTGAACCTTTTGGTACAAGCTCAAGGAAGATGTATAGTTTGCCATCATCCTGAAACGTCATGTCATTTGTTACTATCAGCTTGCAGCGACATTAATTATGTATAAAAAGAAGGAAGCGCCTTGGTGGAGCAAAGATTTATACCTTATCTGTCCCAAGATACCGAACTATGTTATCATGTTGAAACTGACTTAATAGAAATATCTCCTGAAAAAATGTATATATGAATAGTACTAAGTTTATCACATAAGAGTACTAAATGAGTATGCATCGATGTATAAAACTGGAAGAAACTAAAACTTATGAAATCACCTGTTGAAGTTGAGAAATGCTCTGCTTTCCTTGGGTTCCTTGATCAAGCAAAGAAACCTCTTTCACGGCAAAGAAGAACCCATGTCTGCAAATGAACATATAAGTCCTTAACCGAAAGAAATGAAACAAATTAGGACTATGGTTAGCATGTCGCATCGTAGTTCCCACTTTAAAATTACATAATTTGGGTATTAGAGCAATGCTTAGGCTAGACAACTCTCCTCTAATTACGTAGTCAACTGTCATCATTAATATACTAACAGTCAAATTCTGTCTCTCCTATATATACAACTAAATATGGAAATTCTGCTAGAGCTATATGCTATGATAATACTGTAGTAAATTCAAAACAACACTTACTCATTAAAGCCTTCATAAACAGTACCAAACGAACCACTTCCAAGAAAATCACCCTTCTGCCAGTTTCTAAGACTACACCTAACTGTCCCATTAGGCGAAACAAAACACTCAATTCCCTTGTTTTCAATACATCCAACATTCTCCTCCTCCTCTTCATCATCATCATCATGTTTCACGACAATCTCAACTGCATTTTTACTAATCACCGGATCAAAACCCCGTCTCAAATCCCAACTCAAACCCCTCAATTCATCCACATTCATTTGTGGCATAACCCGACTAGGCCTAGCAAGTAAAGGCGGTCGATCCCCCTTAATTCTACTCTTACCCTCTAAACAACCATCTTTTAACAAACTATCGATCTCACTATTACTTTTTACTATGCTGACATTATCATTAATACTTTCAAAATCATTAACAAGAGATTCTTTACTAAACAATGAACTAGGTGAACATGTTTTATGTGCTTCCCAGTCAGCAGCTGATATAGCTAAATCTTCGGGTCCACAAAACCCGAGTGATCGGCAAATGAACTCAACTTCGCCATCATTTCCATCATTAATCCTGTAACTCATTGTATCTGATAATGATAAAATATCAACAGACTGATGGGCTGATTGAATATCAAACAATGATGAAGATGATAATGATGATGAAGATGATGATGATACAGAAGCATCATAATCAACATTTTTGAATGCATTTCTTCTTTCAAGTTTATGTTTTTGTTTTGTGTACATGTTTGCTATTCTTGTTTCTCTGAGTTGTTATGTTTGTAGTTCAATGTTGACTTTTTTTGTTTTGTTTATATTTATATTATATGAACATAAGTTATGGAACTATCCCTCAAGCTTAATTTAAAGGGTTATTAATACCCTTAGAGACAAGAAAAATGACACAAGACCCCTCTCAATGTACTGGGGAAATTCGTGAATAACGAACAGATAACCGGATATAAACAAACTCTGAAAGGCGTGTAATCACTTTCAGATTGAATCAATTTGGCGGTTCACCCAAACAATTCAATCGGATACAATTCAGAGAATTAAGAATTTTCTGTGTGTTGATATTTGAGAGAAGAACCGGGAAAAAGAAGAAGAGAATGATCAGAATTGATTACGGGATGTATTTATCCACATATTAACTGTCTAAACGATAGTTATTGGGGTTTCACGAATTGCTAATTTTGGTCCCTTAAGTTCCGAAAATTAAAATTTCGGAGGGATTTTTACCATAGCAATTTAATGGAAATAAAAAATTTCCAAGTTGACCTGGACCCCGCCAGGGGCTGCCACCCCTTGGACCCCGCTCCCAGGGGCGCTGCCCCCGGACCCCCGTACCTTAGCCCCTAAGGTCATAATAAATTCAAATAGGCATACACTCCGCACCACCAATCCTATATGATGTATTATTATGACGTTATTGATCAAACAAGTTAACCCAATTACACTAAAATATCCAACACAATGTGCGCATCAGTTAGAGTCATCTATCTGGGTATGGACAGGTAGTAAAGACACCACCTTCTCGGTTAGTAATGTCAAAGATTTTCTGAGAAAAAGGAACGATCAAGAAGAGAATCTCGTGTTTAAATGGTCAAGATGGGTGACGAGGAGGTGCAACATTTTTATGTGGAGGGTGTCATTGAATAGAGTACTGACTTTGGTTGCCTTGAGAACTAGGAACTGCAACTTTGGCAGTGTGGTTTGTAGTATGTGCCAAGAAGGTGAGGAAACACCATTGACCATATTTTATGCTCATGTGAAATCACCTTGAATATAGGGTACAAAGTTGGTATATGGTGCAAGGTTAACCCAATTTTTCTTTTTTCGGTTAAAGATTTATTCTCAATTGAAACACATATGGGGTTAGGAAAAAAAAGGGAAAAAGGTGTTTAAAGGTGTGGTCTTTGTAGCATGTTGGTGTATTTGGAAGGCTGAGGAATGAATTGATATTGGAAACAAGAATGTTGATGTGGAGAAGGTCATTCAAGAGATTAAGACTATGAGTTATTCATGGTACAAAAATCGATCGAGGCATTGCTTGATTAGTTGGCAAGATTGGATTCTCTTTAATATATAATTGTAATTATTAGTGTTTGTATACATGTCACTCCACGATTTGTGATAATTGGCGACTTGTGAATAAAAGTTACTTTAAAAAAAAAAAAAAAAAGTTAGGGTCATCTATCGCCCCAACGGTTGCCGCTCAAAACCAACGCCACAATTGGTTGTGTATCAGCTTGATCCTTCGGTTTAATGCCGACCTTGTGATAAGGCTAAGTGGTCTCGCATTTTAGTTTTTTTTTTTTTTTTACAATTATTCCTCTTATCTTTAAAAACCATAAGAGATATGTTTAGTTCTTTCTTGATAAGCCCGCACAATGCTCCTGCGATTGGAGGCGGTGGATATGGTGGTGACGGCGACAAGTGGTGTAGGTTATTGAGGTAAAGGTCATTGATGTAAAAAGGGTAGTATAGATTGATAGATATTGTAAATTATTTTACTAAAAGTATTTTTGTAAAACCATGTTTGTTAGGTGTTAGGTTTGTTGATACGGAGGCAATTTAGGTAGAAGACGTCGAGGATGGTAATTAGGGATATTTTCTTCTTAAATGTCGATACTACATACTTAATCGAGTTCTTTATTACTGTAGGATACAATTGAATCACTCCTTAGGGATATTTTCTTCTTAAATGTCGATACTACATAGTTAATCGAGTTCTTTATTAATGTAGGATACAATTGAATCACTCCTATAAATGGGGTTTTATAAATTTTGTCCTCATTTTATTTGTTACATTATTTCAATTATTAAAATGCAGTAATACATAAATAAATTTATTTTTATTAACTTAATAGTAAGATCAACTTGTATTCTATCGCATATTTGAACATATAGTTACTTAATTAATTGACATGTTGACGTGTATCGTCATCATCATGAGTTAACTTACATAAATACCGACTAATTAAAGGGGAAGAATGATATTGCTACAACAATATTTAGTCATCTACAACAACAACTATATACAGTTGTACATTATATAATATAATTTGTACTAATGTTGTAATTGTATAATATAATTTGTACTAATGTTGTAAACGACTAATAATTTTATTGTAAAAATATCACTACCCCTAATCAGAAAAATGAAATTTATAGTGAATTTTTTTAATATAATCTCATTATTTGAACCCTTAAACTTTTTTAGTTATCTGAACCTTAAACTTTTACCATTTCAACTAACTACAAAATGTCAAAAGTACAACTCTAAATGTTATTGGATGCACGCAATGATGACTTAAGGTTTTTAGAAATCTCAAACGAGATCAATTTTAGGGGTCTAATTCATTATCATATAAATTAAAACAAAAATAAAAATTTTAACAAAGTAGCTCGATATTTGTTATTAAACTATTAGTAATAAAAAAGCTGAAGATGTTGATCCAAAATCAAAGGATTGTTACTGCAATGCAAATTATATAATGGTATTTAGTCTAAAATCCAAACATTAGGTCTAATATATAAAATATTAAGATCTTAAAATTTTGGAAGCCTAAAACAATCGCTTAGTCTCTTAATACTGTTGAGCCACCTTTAAATGCACGAAAACCATTTTAAAGATTAGAAAGCATTACAAAAGTAAGCGTTTGGTTTTAATTTTTTCAATTTGATTTTTTTTCCCTTTCTCAAAGTTACAAAGTAAAGTCAACTTTTTGTTTTAAAGAAAAAATCTCAATTATCAATGGCATTGGTTTAATTGCAACAAAAATCAATAATAGAATATTATTTTTGAGGGTTTTCATATTGGGATAATGACCTGTGGATGTAGCGAACTATGACAAAATGTCTATGTTATGTATTGATCTAATCGAGGGTCTATGTTATGTAACGAACTTACCAAAACTGTCTAAGTGATGCATGTTACCGGGTAATCTACAGGTAGCCGGTTACCATTCATTTTTTTAAGGGATAATGACCTGTGGACGTAGTGAACTATGACAAAATATCTATGTTATGTATTGATTTAATCGGGGGTCTATGTTATGTAACGAACTTACCAAAACTGTCTAAGGGATGCATGTTACAGGCTAAAGCCGGTCATCAATTTTTTTCCCTTTATTTTTTAATCTTAATAATTAATTAATTTATTTAACATATATAATTAAGTATAAGTTATGGAAACATATATGTATATAAATTCTGTAATTATATAAAAACTATAAACACCATCATATCTTCTGGCCGCCACCTAACTCCCCTTTTTTCCGATCAACCCTAACACAATCATATACCAAAAAATCAAAGATCTCAAAAATTAAAATCACATTTGAAGATTACGATCCCTTATAAGGTCAAGAACCTGAAACCAATCATTACATATATTCTCAAACATATACACATTGACACACACAAATCTAAGGGTACATATATACAACCCACACAAACAAACAATGAGAGACTAGGGGACGTATTCTTACATGGCTTCTTGAAGCATAACTTAGACTTGAAATGAGAAATAATAACTAACTGCTAGATTTTAGTTAAAGCAACAAAACAACAAACTTAGAAGAACGCGTTACAAGCCTAAAGCTGAAAAGATCAAATCCCCCTTGACCTCGGAATTCATCATTTTTCTTTTCGGAATATTAATAAATAACTAAATGGAAACAAGAAAATATCAGTTCTCACATACTCGGGAGGAGTTGGAAACAATAAATTACATGCATCACTTACACAGTTTTGGTAAGTTCATTACATAACATAGACCCCCGATTAGATCAACACATAACATAGATATTTTGTCATAGTTCACTACATTCACAGGTCATTATCTCTTTGGATGGTAACTGGCTACCTGTAGATTACCTGGTAATATACATCACTTAGACAGTTTTGGTAAGTTCGTTACATAACATAGACCCCCGATTAGATCAATACATAACATAGACATTTTGTCATAGTTCACTACATCCACATGTCATTATCCCTTTCAAATTTGTATTTAAGGACTTTGTATGATACGAGATATACAAAAACCCAAGATGACCATACATGTAAATGGACATTGAAAATAGCACGTGGAAATAGCAGGGTCCCTGAGATAAAAGAAAAACTCGTGATGTCTAAGTAACCCAGTATGAAGAATACTTTTTCAGAAAAACAATTTTTTTTTTTTTTTTTTAAAAGTAAACTTTATTCATGACATCACCAACCCACAAAATTATGGAGTAGCCAACATATACAAGTAACTAATTACAATTGTACATTGAAGGATAACAAATCGTTCCAACTAATACAACACAAAGTCGATCTATTCTTAAACCACAAATAGCTTATCGTCTTTATTTCAGAAAAATAACTCATCTTCTTAAAACTTTCAAATCTTGACATGTAAATTCTACTAATTTTTTTACTTAATATAATTTCTTAATTTTACCACATATCATGTTCTTGTGATTAAAATTTTTTATAAGATAATTCGTTAGGAGAATATATCCACTTACCTATTTACTTATTTAACACTTTCCTTTTTCTAGTTAATTAACAAAACATAGAACATGGTTTTTGAAACATGCTAATCTTTGAGGACTCGAAGTACGTATCTTTACAACTATTATTTTTTAATACAAAAACACCACGATGGATGTTACGCTAAAGAAATGGAATGAAAACGACTAAAGATTATGAATCCAAAAAGATCGAGTAAATCAGTGACCTGCTGCCACGTGGAGCACATCTGAGATAATCATAACAGGACACCGCCAAATGGGAAAAGCCAAACAAACAAACAACTGTTATTTATATTACTGGGCTTGTTTGGGCCAAATTATATTGGGCTTCTTTTTTCGGATAAAGCCCGAATTAAAAGGAAAAAGTGAAATTACAATTTACACCCTGATGACCACCGACTCTATCCCTATATATATAGGGTTCCAATACCTCAAAAATTCTTAGTAAAAATAACCGAATTGAAAAAATAACAATGGCGGGAAACAAATATGATGACGATGAGGATCGCAGCAGGCGTAAGAGAAGTAGAGCGTTGGCTTTTATCGACTACGCTGCCGAAGAAGGCAGCGACGATGAAGAAGAATACGAGGATGAGAATGTTCGCAGAGTTAAGAAACCGTCAAAAAAGAAGAAGAAGAAGCCAAAGAATGAATCTGAGGATGATGAATCTGACGATGAAGAGAATTCTCAGGATGAAAACGATGACGGTAATATTTAGGTTTTTTTATTTTATTTCTGCTGCTGTATTGTTAATATTTGTTATATATATATCGGTAGATATGTGTATATATATATATATTAACGAATGCTAGGATTTTGATATTTCTCGTTAGGCAGTAAAATAACTATATTATTCGCCTCGATGCCACCATTAACTGCCTACTCCGATTTCCCAGTATATAATATGATTCTGGATAGACTTTATTATTTATAGTTACTGCAAATATATTGATGGTTACATTGAACATAGAATATACTAAAATAAATACATATTGAAGTTAAACTTATGATTTTAGAAGTTGAAACGTGGGTTGTTTCTATTGGTATTGAATTAGGATTTCACATCAAATGCTGGTGCATTGTTAATATTAGTTATAAATAATTATGAACATTATCTTTCTGGTGCGTTCTTTTTTTTATATATATTTAGGATGCTCTTATGTGTTCGTAATGTGTTTGTTCATGATCAATACGAATGAATAAGCATGAAAACAAACTAATTTTCCAAATTAATGACGAATATGAACACAATATATGTTTGGCTATATATATATAAATATTCGTGAACTGCTTGGTAGAAGAGTGTTCAATCTTGTGTCAAAAGCCCTAATTATAATTAATTTTTACCTAATACGTTGTATATCTATTCATGTTGGTGATGAGGTTTACGGCATATTTTTAGGTTTCATTGTCCATGATAGTGTTGATCCAAATGATGAAGAGGACGCAAGAGAGATGTATCATCGTCCTCTGCTACCAAATGAAGATGACCAGGAAGATCCTGCAGATATTCAGAGAAGACTTAAGGAGAAGTACGGTGATGCAGTATATTATGATGACGATGATGATTATGATGATGATGATGATGCGACAGAGGTTGAACAGCAAGCTCTCTTGCCATCTGTTCGTGATCCAAAGTTGTGGATGGTCAAATGTGCGGTATGCTGTATAAAAACTCATCTCTGTTATTGATCATAATGCTGTCTTTATACGGACTAATTCATTCGTTTGCTATTCGTGTGCTAGATTGGTCACGAGAGAGAGGTGGCCACTTGCTTAATGAAGAAATGCATTGATTCAGGTTCCGAGATGCAAATTAAATCTGCTATTGCACTTGACTATTTGAAGAACTATATCTATATTGAAGCTGATAAAGTAGCCCATGTCAAAGAGGTATGTTTCTACATCTAATTGATATGGGTATCCAAAATAATACGAAACTGGAAACTATATAACTTATTTAGGTTTGGTTATTGACTCATTGTTCCTGTTATAAATGACGGCTTTTAAATTTGTTTACTCTATGTTTATAAATGGGGCTATCGTAGTTGATGCGAAATTGGTTGTTGGAATTTCTAGATTCCAAGTGCTTTAATACACAACTTATCAAAAAATTTAAATTTATTGGATAACTGAACCAAAATACTGCAGTTCAGCATTTTACCCGGTTTAGCTTCAAGAAAACAGCAACATTGATATATCCAGTTAGTGTCAGTTAACCAGTACATCCATGGAAATTGTGGATACCTATTGTTTAGGTTTACTAATAAGAAGTATAAGCGAATCCAAATATGATACTTCTGCGTTTCTGTGATTTGTCAGGCTTGCAAGGGTATGCGTAGTATATATCCCGGTGGTAAGATTTTGCTCGTCCCTATAAAGGAAATGACTGATGTTCTATCAGCCGAGAGCAAAACTGTTGATCTTCCCAGGGACACGTGGGTCAGAATGACGGCCGGGACTTACAAAGGGGACCTTGCACGGGTAAAATTTCTCCTTTCTTCACCATGGATTAGTAATGCCACCATATAAAATCCACACTTCTTTTCTTGTAGGTTGTCGAGGCAGATAACATGAGACGGAAAGTTACAGTGAAATTAATACCAAGGATTGACTTACAAGCCTTGGTAAACAGATTGGTATGTCTTATAGGCCCTTAATTGTTGTATCTACATTGTAGTTCTGTATCTATTTAATACTTGGCGTTGTTAGTATGTGAGTCTTCGTCTATTTTATAACAAGTTATCAGCACTTCACAAATATAACTTGTTGCAAATTCTCGACAATGATACACCCAAGTTACTCTGTGTAAAGTTTGTACTGTTGATGCGAATATATAGTAAATTTGAGGTTAAGTTGTTATGAGCTGTTGATTGTGATTTTGCCTCCATTACAGGATGGTAGGGAAGCTCCAAAAATGAAGATATTTACACCTCCACCGCGCTTTATTAATTTCGATGAAGCAAGGTCTGTTTATATTGTATCTGCTAGTTGGATTTTTTTGTTCTTTTTCAACATCTCTGATCTCTGTATATATTTTTTCCACTTACTCTATGCACAGAGCAATGCATATTCCCGTTGAGCATAGGTGGGTTCAAAGGACTGGTGATTATTTTGAAATTATAAATGGCATGAAGTTCAAAGATGGATTATTGTATAAAACTGTGTCCATTAAATCGATAAGCACTCAGAGTATACAACCAAGTTTGGATGAACTTGAAAAGTTTCGGCAGCCTGACGAGGATGGGGATGGTGATGTTAGCTGGTCAACACTCTTAACTAAAAGACAGAAAGGACATTTTATGAAGGGTGATCGAGTTATTGTTATAAAGGGGGAACTGAAAAAATTGAAAGGATGGGTGGAGAAAGTCGAAGAAGGGACTGTTCATATAAAATCGGATGAGGATGGTCTTCCAGTAAGAAAATTGTATTCAGTTGTGTTCTTGATTTTGAACAGAGCATTTGTTGTTAATTATTGCTACTGAGTTTATTCACATTTCCTCCATCTTTCAGAAAACTCTCTCTGTAAGTGAAAGAGAGCTCTGCAAGTACTTTGAGGTAGGGAATCATGTAAAAGTTGTTTCTGGTGCCCAAAAAGGTGTGACTGGAATGGTAGTAACAGTTGAAGGTCATTTGGTTAATATAGTGTCCAATACCACCAAGGAAGTTGTAAGTAACACGGATTTCATCTACAATACGGATATTTTCTTTTTAATGGTAGAAGCACTATATGTTACTGACTATTTCGCTACTCCAGCTACGAGTGTTCTCTGACTATGTTGTCGAGAGTTCTGAAATAACATCTGGTGTCACTAAAGTTGGGGAATTTGAGCTCCATGATCTTGTCCAACTGGAGTAAGCCTTTTTATCCAAAGCCTGCAGATTCGTTTACTAAGTTCTGTATCTTATGTTTTTTGTTTATTCTGTGCAGTAACGTCAACTTTGGAGTAATCATAAGAGTAGACAGTGAAGCTTTTCAGGTAATCAGGATGATTTTAGATCATTGGGTTCGTCATAGTAAAGATTTGTAATTTCTAATGTGTTTTTTCCTTGCAGGTTCTGAAGGGTGCTGTGGATAGAGCATATGTACAAATTGTTAGGTTAAGAGACATTAAATACAAAATTGATAGGAAAATGTCCGCTCATGACCATTATAAGAACACGGTATCAGTGAAAGATGTAGTTAAGGTTCTGGAAGGTCCATGTAAGGTGGGTTTTTCTTTCTTTCTGTTCAAATAATCTGTTTCATCTACTTGGATGATATCTGTTTTCTTATATATATATATATATAGGGGAAACAAGGTCTTGTCGAACACATATATAAAGGAATGCTATTTATATATGATCGTCACCATCTGGAGCATGCTGGATTTATTTGTGCTAAGGCCCAATCATGCGTTTTAGTTGGTGGTTCCCGAGCCAATGGTGATAGAAATGTATGGATGATCTGATTATAAGTGCTGTATTTTCTACTTATTGCGTTATATATCCATTGCTTGGTTGGTTACTTATTCAACGTCCCTGTGCAAATGAATTTCATCTTTTGACTTGTGTAGGGCAATCTGTTGACTTCAAGGCCTGCTCATCTTAGCACTCCGACTCATTTTCCTAATTATCCAGGAAGAGGAGGTCCACCACTACGTATGTTCTGCATCACTGTACACACACACAAGTTCCACACTTGTATTGACCAATGATATGCTCTCACAGAAAGTAGTATTCCCATTAATCAGTTTGTTGATTATTGTAGCTGGTGGGAGGCACAGAGGTGGTGGAAGAGGGAAAGATTCACTAGTTGGCACAACCATCAAAATTCGGATGGGTGCCTACAAAGGATACAAGGGGCGGGTTCTCGATGTCAGTGGAACATCTGTTCAGGTTGAATTGGAGTCACAAATGAAAGTTGTTAGAGGTGAGTTTTTTCTCCATCCCATAAATTTCCGAGTTGCTTACTGTTTGTCACTTCGCGCTTTATATGTCCTTGTCTTTTTGCAGTTGAACGCAATCAAATTTATGATGTGAAAGCTACTACCCCGTACGGGTATATATCAACATGCCCTTTCTATTTTTCCTTCTAATTCTGAAAATAATCTAATTTCTCACTGTTTTATAATTTTAACCAGTGAAACACATAGGTATGGGTATGATGGAAGTGAGACACCTATGCATCCTTCACGAACCCCACTTCATCCGTACATGACCCCTATGAGAGATCCCGGAGGTTGGGGTTTTTACAACTTATATAATAATTTATGTCGACGGATGGCATTTTTTCTGTTCGAGTTTTGATGTATTGTAATGTTTTTGCAGCGACACCTATTCACAATGGCATGAGGACACCTATGCGTGACAGGGCATGGAATCCATATGCACCAATGAGTCCTTCAAGGTCTGTTTACAGTTGGATTTTGTAAAAATATCTCAAATAGCCAATCATTATATACAGTTTGGCTTGAGGAGGTAATTTTAGCCATCAGTGGATTAATTCGGATTATGTTTTGTATTGAAAGGTCCAAATAGATAAAGTATAACCACCTAAAATCTCCTAAATCATTAAATTCTGAAAGCGGATTATTATTTGAAATAGTTTTGTAATCATACACTTCTAATATATATATATATATATTCGTTGTATATAACAAGAATGATAAATCATCGTCAAAAACAGTTGTATCTTACCCTAAGCTCATCTGTTTGACACATATGAAAATACTCTTGTCGATCACTTTAGCCAAGCTACACGTTACACTCATTTTGTCAACTTTAGTGACATGCCTTTTTACTTTTCTTGAGTGTCCTGGGCTAATAATTATATGACCTTGTTTAACTTGATTGAAACGAATGTTGACATTTTGTTTATACTTCGTGTCTGGTTTATATATAAGTCACTGGTAGTAGTTATACCTGGTTAATATGTTTTATGGTTATGTTTATAGGGACTCTTGGGAAGAAGGAAACCCTGGTTCTTGGGGAACTAGTCCTCATTCAAGAGCATATGAAGCACCGACTCCTGGCACACCGAGGGATACTACCTCTGCCTATGGTAACCAAGGCATTCCCTCTTAATAATGTATCTCGTTGATTTGATATGGAAATTTTTTAGTTTAACCAATATACGTTTCTACAGCTAATGCTCCAAGCCCTTACTTACCATCAACGCCTGGTCGACAGCTGCCCATGACACCTGGTACTCCCCGTGACCAACCAATGACTCCTGGAGGTGGCAGTTTGGACATGATGTCGCCTGCAGTAGGTGGGTTTCAGCCTTCTAACGTATTGAGAATTCCTGAAAATTGCTATCAATACACAACTTAGAACATGTCAATACAAAAGAGTTATGACAGTTCGGACTTTTACATGACGGCCCCATATTACTTGTCGAAAACAGTATTGGTGATTATGGTAGTTTTTGTAGGTCGACATATAGATGGATCTTTGTTCCTGCCAGACATATTGGTAAACGTTCGCAGACCAGCTAAAGATGCTGTCATTGGTGTCATCCGAGAAGTGCTTCTGGTATATATAGTTTCTTAACCTATCTGTTTACTAGAGAAGAACTGCAGGGTTTAGTTACCTTTTCAGCTTGGACATTTAGGTATAACATTTATTTTTGTTTTTTAGGACGGTGTGTGTCGAGTAGCTCTTGGTTCAACTGGATATGGTAATGTTATCACTGCTATGCCCAACGAGATTGAGGTGCTAGTGCCAAGGAGATTAGACAAAGTTAAGATAATAAATGGAGCTGGTCGCGGGTCCACTGGGAAACTGATTGGTATTGATGGCACCGAAGGAATCGTTAAAATGGATGACAGTCATGACCCTATAAATCCTAAAATATTAGATATGGATATTTTAGCCAAGTTAGCAACATAAGTTGTGATATCGTTTTAACCTGGGTACATACAATTATTTTAACTTTGTCTTGAGCTTCAGTGAATGGTTCATAAGTTTGATAATCTTGTTATCTGCAAGATAGACATGTTCTTCAATTCACGGTATGCTAGATAAGATGAATAGACTAATTAATTGATAAATATGATTTTTAGTTATAATTTTGTAATTATTTTTTCTTCAAAATTAATGAAGTCTTGGTGATCAGTATTAATCCACAGTTTGACTAACGAATTCAAGTCAAACAATAAATTCTAGTTGTATGGTAACTGGTAAGTATGTTGGTGACAAGGATTATTTGCTTGCTTACCGAAATTTGGATTTTCGGATCATGGATGTCTTTGGGTTTGGAATAAGTTATAACATCTTACATGATTACAATAATCGAGCTAGATCGTAGTACAATCGTGGGACAAGGTTTAAGATCGCAAGGTCAATTTTAGAATTCTAAGATCGATTAATTATGATTTGATCTTACAATTAAAAATGATATATCTTTCTAAAGATCTTTCTAATAATCCTTCCAATATCAGAACCATGTGTCAAGTGTATTTCACTAGTTTTACTTCTTAATCTTATCTTTTTCATTTTATCAAATGTTACAATCTTATTTTAGTTGGATTTATAAAAAAAAAAAAATTTATCAGGATTAATCATTTTCCTTACCTTATATGTCCAAGTAAAAACATAAATGAAGCATATCATTCCTAAGTTATTCAATAGTGACAAGATAAACATTGTAAACCCTGAATGACACAATATTTTCATAAAAGCAAGTGTTAGCTAATAAAATTAGCTAAGTAAGATACACACATTATAAAACGTTCTTCATTTTACTTTCATAATACTTCGTCATATTTTACTTATCAAAACATGATCACATTACACTTCATTCACAATTATCATAGATTAACCCATACTTCCCTTTTTCCACATTGCATTACATTTCATTTCATATCAACATATACATCATATTATCATATACCCACATCTTAATGAGTATCTTATATCATATCAACATAGACTTACCACTTAAACGTAACTTCATATCATATCTTGGCATATCACGCATAAACTTGTCACACGTATTCATATTAGCACATATTATCACGTCACATGGTGGTCTCACAACGTAAAGCACATATACTTCTTCCACACATATCTTATTATCATCTTATGGAGAATACTTACAACCCATTAAACACTTCAAGCACGTCAAAAGACATATAAAACATATCTTAAACAAATTAACACATCAATCATTAAGGCACTAAAGCTTTACACGTATAACACATTAAACACATATAGTCATTAAATTATTTAAAGGCTTAATAGACACGTATTGTTGACTTAACGACTCAAGTCAACCGTTTAATAAAAAGTTCGGGATGTTACAACAAACATCTTAGTATCTTACAAAATTCAAACTCCAAAATTCAAACTCCCAGCTGATGGACATGCCCATCATATATAAACTACTCAATACACAACACATATTACATACCTAACTTCTACCCATCACTATCCTAGTATAGTATCGCCTCATCAGATAAGACCACAACTCAAAAGTCACAAATACCTACAATTCATACATGTTAAGGTACATAACATATAGACACAAGTTGAGCATCTACATCTGCCTCGCACTATTTGATCACTGATCACGACATCAATTCCTAAAACCGGTAATGATAACACCTGCATATAACTTCAATATAACACAATGTACATCATGTACCATTTCGGAAAGATATTGAAGCTAAATAATGAAATAGCTAATACAAAAAAACAGTAGTCTACAAGAAGATAAAATAAGAACACCATGTATATCATGTACCATTTCATGAAGATCAATCAGGGCCCAACCATTTTGGAAAATCCCTGTTTTTCATAAGAAAGTTGAAAATTAGTGATCATCAAAATCCCTCCTAGTCCTAGACACCTAATTTAAGACCAATGATTGCAGAAATGAAATTAAGTTTAAAAAAATCAATCGTATTTTTTTACCTTCAAATATAGTTAATAGGTTGAAAACTAATAAAATATTGCTAATCATTAAGGAATTAAATCAGAACGTAGTAATGAAAAAAACTTACAGCATGAATACATTTTGAGGCAAAGCAAAAGCTTCTGCTACAGTTTGGGGTTATTTCTCCATATTTTTATTTGGACCACACCTATTAAACTTATACCAGAAACCGCATTGCGATTAGCATTTGAGATTATGACTGGTTCCTATTCCCAGTTCCAATACCTTTGCAGCCTTCCTAATCAATCAGGTTCAAAATAAATAAACAAATTAAAAACATGGGCCAGAATTATATCAAAGCTCAATAAAATATATTGTTGTGGCTAACCTTGCAACCATCATCAAAGATGCCAAAAATGCATCCGAAGAAGCGAGCACACAAATGCTTTAAGCATAAAATTGTTGGCCAGATATGAGAATAATACATAATGTCAAGTCATCAACGACATCTTTCAATAAATAACCGAAGATAATAGTAATTGCAAAATGGATATTGCAATTTTCACAATAAGAAACTACCCATAATAACCATCTACGTTATGCAAAAACAAATTTCAATTAGACTAACTACAAGGTTCGTTTTATTTAATCATATATACCTAGAGCCAATATATAACCTACTTTAGTTCACGTATATACCTAGGCCCTTATACTCTCCATGCCTAGTATTTCTATAATAACATATTTGATTTTCAAAATTTAACTAGAGTATGGGACGATAAACAAAAATGCCCCATCTAAGGCCCTATTGGTCGATACAAACAAAGGCCTGCAATAACAATAATTACCTGGACAAGTGGAGCGCAACGGAATGATTATTACTTGGTGTTTTGGGTGTCTCTAAATGCAATAACAAAGGGATTGAGATCATCTACAACCGCAACAAAGGCCGACAACAACAATAGCATTTGATCAGTACATACAGCTCACGGACGCACAAAATAGCAGGGTTTAAAATATAAACATTTTCAAATCAAACGCTCAACGACACCAACAAACTACAAATCATATGTACCTGCAGCAGTTCTAAACATCACTATAAGCAACATCACAATAAGCTGTATAACTTTAAAACACTACAAACAATACACATGTTAAATTTTCACGTCTCCTTTTAAGCAAATTATTAATAATGATTTTAACTTGAAACACTTTGAGTACATAAATTCTAACTACACTATCATTTTCCATTCTTTAAACACATTATGCACAAAATACAAACCCCACAACAAACACATCTAATAAAATATATTACCATATAAAACTGTGAAAGGAACTTAGTCATGACATTACATCTATCAGAACTCCATGTAAAAAGCTATGTTAATTTGACACGCAAACATGCATGGACAAAGATAAACTTTTAATCTGGTAATCCTCATTACTCAAACCGACCAATGCTACCATGCCTTTTCAGTATAAGCAAACAATAAACCTTTGAATGCATTATAGGAATACTATTAAATATCATCAAATAGGTGGTTGGCAAAGTAAAGGTTTCATATTATAAATAACTAGAAAATTTTGGACCCCGCGTTGCGGGGTCTCAATTCCTTTGTTGAAACGGTACGTTATTTTAGTATATATGCCGTGAATTTTTAACATCTTAATTAGAAATAATTTTGTCATTAATATGTTTGTTTAAAAGTATGCAAGAAACCAAAACGTAACCCGTAGTAGAAACCTGAACGGGATGTGATATGACAAAAATATCAATATATTAATTCAGATATCAAGTGGATGCGATATTGCAAAATGCAAGTAGTGGTACGGGGTGTATCACAATAAGGTTGAATGACAAATAAAAAGTGTGAAAAAAACAACAGAAGTAACCCGTAATAAAAAATTCGAAAAGGAAAAACAAAACTAAAAAAGAAAAAGACGTGACAAAAATCCGAACAGGATGCAATGTCACTTTATAACCGATGCCACGTGTCAAGTTTTAATAAGCATGGTTACTATTGATAACCATGCCAAAAAAAAACGAAAGAAAAAACTCCAAATGGGATTCGTAATGTCAGAATCTAAATAGTGATGCAGGATATATGATGAACCAATAATAGAGATCATATAAGAAAAAAAAGGTATAAAAAAACCAAGATAAACCGAAAGATAAATAACCTTAAAGAAAATAGAAATAACAAAGGAAAAATCAAATGTTGAGTAAAACTTTCCAATATATTATTTGGGAACACAAAAGCCAAAAAACTATGATGAACACCAAGAAAAAACCCCAAACGGATCCAAAATGGCAAAATCTAAATAGTGATGTGGGGTATACGATGAACCAATAGAAAGAAAACACAAAAGCAAAAAAACTATGTAATAAACCAACAACAACCGAAAGAAATATAACCTTAACGGGATCCGATATGGCAAAATCCAAAAAAACGCGGGGTATAGGTGGACCAATAGAAAGAAAACACAAAAGCAAAAAAAACTATGTAGGAAACCAAGAAAAACCAAAAAAAAAAATAACCTTTACGGAATCCGATATGGCAAAATCTGGGAAAAAACGCAGGGTACAGGTGGACCAATAAAACAGCGCCATGTGGCACTGTTCATAAAGTTGAGCAAATAACCTTAACAGGATCCGATATGGCAAAATCCGAAAATAACGCGGGGTATAGGTGGACCAATAGAAAGAAAACACAAAAGCAAAAAAAACTATATAGGAAACCAAGAAAAACAGAAAAAAAAATAACCTTAACGGAATCTGATATGGCAAAATCTGGGGAAAAACGCAGGGTACAGGTGGACCAATGAAACAACGCCACGTGGCACGTGACAATGTTCATAAAGTTGAGCCTTAATGATATTGTAATGTAATGTAATACATAAAAAAAAATCTTTGATTTTTTGGCAAGATAAACTTTGAAAGCAATTTTTGAACAATGATATCTTGGCCATTTTCAATATCGGAATACTCTTAAATTTGTAGGCACTAAAAATTTAAAAAAAATTCACGATGTCCTAAAAAAAACCAGTTTCTTTAGATCACTTGTTAATTGACTTGTCGATTGATAATAGTTAAAATTTGCAGGCAAAAGAAAGTTATAAAAAGAATTGAATTATTTTTTCTTAATAAAAAACCCTAAACACAAACAATCATTGGAAAAAAAACCATATAGATTCATAGATTAAAGCAGTAGTTTATATTTTCTAAAAAAACCCTAAATATAATGCATTAAAGAACTTATAAACAAACCTATATTGAAATTAGATGGATATTTTTTGTCAATTGTTTTATTATTTTTGATTGAAGGCATATGCATGCTATGGATTGGAGGTGCAGAAGGCAAGATGTCGGGTTTTTTTTGTTTTTTGTTTTTTTTTTTAAAGTTGAAGGGGTTTTGGGAAATAGATGGACCAGCTGCCACGTGGCATATCTTTAAAAGGAAGTTAATTTTGGAATCCTGTTTTATCAGAGATAAAGATACGCTATTAAAGAAAAAAAAAACATGCTTCAATCAAGTAAACAACTCGGTGTCCCTAATGACCTTGGTCATCCATTTAGCTTGATTTCATGATCTATCATAATATCTGACCAAGGCATATTTTAACCATAAAAATATAAATAATAAATCTTTGTTCCATCCACTAGTACACCTCACCTTGATAACTGAACCTTCGTTATATCTACCAATACAACTTGATTAAATATCACTGGATAGACTTATAAACATGCTTAAAAAATATAATATAATTTTGATATATAAGAAATTGATGATGAAGTTTAGGAACATGAGTAAAGTTTACATGTAACATTTGACATGTTAGTTACATATGTCATTACTTAATAACAAATTTCGCTTTAATCTAACCATCATAAAAGCACTCAATATAATGTTTGATGGTCGCTCAAAGTTAGTTTAAAGCTCATTGATTAGTCATATGAGGTAATTTTATTTTATCTTCATATATAATTAAACCTCAAACTTTGAAGTTGACTTCGAGTACAACAACTTTGTTAATGCTTTTCAACCAATGGTACTGTCTTTTTGTTATAAAAACCTACGTACGTGAGCTTTCTAAGCGAGGATTTTTTTAAACTGATTTCAGTTAGAGTCAAGTTGAAAAATCCCGACTCTTAAATGAAAGTCAAGAGCCAAGAATCTTGACCCTTGATTTTCATCCAAGAGCCAAGATTTATATTAGGGTAACTTTATGGAATCCCCTCCCGATCTTTTTTCCTTTTATTATGATTCTTTTAAATTTACCAAAAAGTCTTTCATTAAACGACACTAGAAAATATTTGACAAAAGTTTCATAGTTATGTACCTTAGTTATTACTCCCACATCAACTCAACACAAGTTTGTCTTTTTCAATCTACTCTTAAATATCTTTTACCTATATATAAAAAACAATCTACAAATGAACCAACTTAAATTTAGCAAAGTTAATTTGAATTTTAGTTTGACATTAACATGACAACTACAACGGACGAGTAAAATCTTCAAAACCTGATCCTAATACGTTAAAGTGGTGTCGAATTTCAATTGAGACTGGACCTATATATCCACGTTTAGTAGTAGCTAAGATGGATACCAGAAAAATAGCAAAAATATCTAAAAATCTAGATACTATACTGGTCCATTACTTATACCGGTTCATATGGGACCTAGATTGATGCTATTTTTTGGTGATTTTGAGTATCGGTTCATATGGTACCTAGATTAATGCTATGCTGTGGTGATTTTCAAAATGGATACCTGCGGTCGTAGTTTATCAGTTCCACGTTTATCCCTAATTGGACTGTTTAGTTTATTTAAAGATGGAAATGAAAGGAGAAAAGGAATAAAAAGTTATAAAATGCATTCTGAAGATTTTTTTAAGTGTGAAAAGAAAGGAGCGGAGAGGATTAAAGGGATAAGTATAATTGTTTTTTGTTTCAAAAATTTTCTCCTCATTCTTTAAGTAATTAGAATTTTTTTTTTTTTTTATTTTTCCCTATTTCTTTTCTCTCTTAAGTTAACTAAAGTAAAAGAATACTAAAGTAAAAGAATAACATATTGATTATCGAATGACCAAAAAGTAAGTTAAAACATCATACAAGGCCACAAGGGTCAAAACCGTCATCCGCAAACTTATTTCCAATCTGCTAACAAAATCAGGGTTTTGATAAACAAGGAGGGGTTCTTTCTCGAAAAAACAAGATCAGGAAAAGAAGACAGTGATGGGAACCACCGAAATCGAAAAAACCGAACAAGAACTTCGAAAAGAGATCGAAGAGCTTCACCGTCAACAATGGCAGGTATACCCACTTCCCCTTTTTCATCAAATTCTTTTACTTCTTTTTTTGCACACCAACTGTTTGATAAAATGTCTCAACCACAGATTACAGAAAGACTCCGTGACCCTAGAGGTATCCGAAGAGGAGGTGTTGCTGGTTCAGGTGCTCGTAATCAATCGGCTTTGGGTCCACGTCAACGTGGCTTTGTTAGACCTGTAATTTTCTTAATAAAATCTTGAATCTTTTGTAATTTTTGTTATAAAGTTTGAGTCTTTATGAATGTTAAAGTGTTAATTTGTGATGGGGGGTTTTTGTATTGTGTAGGCGGATAGGAACGAAGACGACCAACCAGCGCGGAAAAGGCGGCTTTCGTCTACTGTTGTTAGGGTAAGGAAATTTGGGAAATCACCAAGTAATGGAATAAGTTTTTAAAGATTTTAGATTTGTGAATTTTGGCTGAATTTGTTTTGTGGGCTGTGAAGATTGAAGAAGGGGAGATTATTGAGGATAGCGTGGATGCTTCTAAAGGTGAAGATGGCAATAAAGAAACGAGTTTGGAAGTGGCTGGATTGGGAGGCGACGGTGATATTCAGGATAGTAGAAAGGGGCCGAGTTGGGCTAGAAGGAAGATGGTACATTTTTGAAGTATTTATTTGTTTGTTATGTTGCAATTGTTTGATGTATGCAATGCGAATGATTTGTTGTGATTTGATTAGGATTCTGAAGTTCCTCCGTCGGACAATGTTCCTAGAATATTACCGAAAAATGAAGATCCTAGTCTGGTTAATAGGAATAGAAGAATGCTTGGACAGCTTCTTGGAACTCTGGAGGTATGACTGATCTCACCTTCTTTACTGTTTCATAGAGTTGTTTTTTTTTGGTTTTGAGATTTTTGTATTATGTGACATCTCAATATTGCTTTTAGGTATAAGAATGGTTTACGAGTTAATGCAAGCCTCGAGAAAATGCTCTCAATAAGTCAATAAAAACCATCGTTAGATTACATATTACTAAAGTTATATCAAGGAACCTTCAAACGCGAATTCGGAGTAAATTAGATACAAATAATACATGGTGTAATTAGGACTCGAGATAGGTGGCAGTTGTTCATGTTTGAGTATCACGCTGAAACAGTACAAAAGTTAAAATATAAGAAATTAGTGTATGGTGTCTGCAAAACGGTATCAAACATATTTATGATAACACGATCAGTGGATCACCATATTGAATATAAGTGCTTATGAGAATTTGCATTTCATTGTCAGTTCAATTTCCCCCATTTTTATCTCTATCTCAACATTGTACGGTAACTTGTATATGTTTTTTTACTTTAAACTAAAACCTAGGAGGATTTCACTCTTTGGATTATTCATAGGGACTAGTAGAGAGCCAGATCTTGTTATAAATTGATAAATACCACTACACTTATTGAAGGTATATTCATGCCTGCAAGGTGCTCTTATCCCGCCCTAATTATGATTTCCTGTGAGCGCCTCCTTTAAGATGGATGCTAATTATGTTTTCCTTTATGTTTTGTTAGCCGATTTAAATACTTGTTTGCATGGCTGTTTTCAATTTCAGTGGGCAGGCTGTGTACATTAGAAGAATAGAAGTATCTTGTTTTTATCAATTGCTAATTATCATATATAGTCTTCCTTATCCATTATCGAGGTTTTTTCCCTGTATAAGGAATTCTTGTTCCTAGTATCGTCTTCCTTATTGTTATCAAGGGTGCTCAAATTCGAATGCAAGTGTAACAAATTAATATTTTAGTTTTAAAAGGTACGAGGTGCACGGAGGCGATAGGGACGGGTAGCCTAGGTGAGAGGCAAATGTGTCTGCCTCACATATAGGAGCCACCCTCTATTCAAATCTACTTCTTAGCTATTCAAAGCACATTAAGACTGTATTAAACAATTAAATACCAAATTATAACTTTCCGTACCACACGGACGGAGAGTAGTTTGCATTTGCTGTAGACCATGGAAGAAAATCAGAAAAGATACAGAAGCAAAACAAAAGGTCTGTTTTTGATAGAAAGAAAGTGCCCCCGAGGGTTTAAAACAGAAATGGGCATTAGATTTCTGATGTGGGCTTAAAAAGCAAAACAAAAAAGAACTGGTTTGGCCTCAAAATGTTAAACCTGTACATACAGCGAGAGAAGCCATCGCTCGCGCCTCCACGAATAGCACCCAAAGGCAATGTCCCATCCTCGCATCTTGTAACGACCTCACCTCCATGTATTAGAGGCGTTCCACTGCTCTCGCTTCTCCTTGTCTCCTTTCACCCGGGGGGTGCTTTTTAACACCAAGAATTCAAATCTAAGAAATATTTCTTTTATTTTTCTCAATGAGAATATTTCAAGAGTGACATTATATTAGTGCATGATTATTTTTATGATTTTTCCATTTTATTTTCAGAAATTCAGGAAAGAAGACGTGAAACTCTCTGGCTCAGAGGCTTTTATGAGGAGATCTGATTCTTTGAAAAAAGTAAGTTTCTTTTACGTTTGGTATGTAGCATTCTTTTTCAAGATAGCTATCTAATTATGATATCTTGTGATAGGCTGAGCAAAGAGCGCGTGAAGAAAGTGAGAGACTGAGGCTACAAGAGCGTGAACAAATTGCAGAAAAGAGGAGAAGAGACTTGGTTTGTTTTTCCTTTTACAATTTTCTCTATTTTGCATCTTGAGTGGTGAATTTGTTCTTTTCTCAAGGTTTACCTAACTGTCTGCAATTGGCATAGTGGGTAGGTTAGGTAGGTTGGCAAAGTCAAAATGTATAACTCAAATGCCCAAAACTTTTCCGATTGGGTTGTGGCTTATAAAATTTTCTTCATTGTCTATAAACTTTATTCAAATAATCAGTCTGATAAATGTTATCACCGAAATAGTATTAGTTTTAGCATATCTAATTTTTGAATAATTATAGGGGGTTTATGCAAATCAAATTATCTGTAGGTGACTTCAACATGGTTTCCATCTTAACTGAATTTTAGAATTCTACGTGTTCTATCTGTAGAGGTAGAACAGAACCCAAGTTGACCCATTCCTAAATAAATGGGATGAAATTGGCATGTCTCTAAACACATTGATTTGGCTGCTAAGGATCTTCAGTAACTGGTTACTTTAACAGACGCTTAGAGCACGTGTTGCTGCCAAGGCAGAAGAGAAGAAATTGGAACTGCTGTTTCTTCAGTGGAGTGAGCATCACAAAAAACTTGGCAATTTTTTAAGGTTTATTTTTTTTTGGTTTTATTATTATTACAATACTTGAGTGCCTTTGTGTTTTTAGTTTTTTAGGGTTAAAGATTCTTGATTTGATTTATTATATTGCAGGTTAATTTTAATTTTGGTCCAAAAAGTATCCATATTCACAATTTTATTGAGACAACGATAAGCTTCTTGTCATGTGTTGAAGCTGCTGGATGGCTCGAGGATTCCCGATGTGCTGAGTTTCTAGGTTAAATATATTATTAGTGTGTTATCGTAACAGCTCATTTCATGTTGTTGGATTGTAATTTTTTCAGGACCAAGGCAGAGCCCCCTATATATTACTCATTTGCCAAAGAGCTTGATGAAGATTCAGCCCTACGTGAGGAACGGAAAGAGCAGGTGAGTTTCTGGTTCATTTTATGTGTTTGTTTTTGTGGATAAAATGTCCGGAATGGGATTGAATAATATGCCTGAAAAGTCAGCACATCATTACTGTATCCTTTTAAGAATTAAGATAAAACCCTATATAATTGCACATGCATACAGATATGTATGCCTGCATGTCCAAAATAAGCCGATAAGGAGATATATTTATAACTTGTGAGACGATAAGTAAATAATTTTTATCTCATTCCTCTTCTCTTTCTTTAGCCCCGATGAAAGAAAACATAGGTTTTCATTTAAGTGTTACCTTCTTTTGGAATTCAAATGCTATGAAATTTTCTATATGTCCCTGGAAATAAGATTCAAATTGTGCTTCACCCCTGAAACTCTTACAACTTGATCTGGCTTCTTGCATCACTGATTGGAATTTTATATAGTCTATTGTAGAGCAGGTTGGGTTGGTAATGAGTCAAAATGCATGTTTTCTTGGCATGGGTTGTAATGGTCCCTTTGGCATGACCCAAAACGCTTTTTTAAATACATATCTTTTTGTAAATAGTTAATTTCACATAAGTGTCAAGTATGATTGCAGATCCCTTCGACCCGTTTGACCGGCTCTCCTTTTAGCTATCTTCTGTTATATGTTAGAGATAAAATCTAACTTGAATCAACCATTAAGTAAAAGTGGGCAAAATGCTTACCTATAGTATTTACTATTATAGGTAGATCTATAACCATCATTAATCTGACTTATTCAGTTGGATGCACAACTTGTCTAAAAAGAAAAGAAGGCGAAAAATTCCTGCTTAACTGCAGACGCCCCGTCTTTGAAATAGTAAAAGTCGAGTTTTATTTTAAGTTTGACAGTACTAATATCTTTTATACCGATGCCTTGATCTAGACATTCCAAGAGTGGAAGGCTGCTAGGAGAGAAGAATTGTCTCAATACCAACAACAAATTGGTGAGCAATTTGTTGCCAATGTTGAAAAGGAGCTTGAAAAGTGGCAAAATGGGAGACAAAAAAGAAACGGAAACAACGATATGTTGAACTTACAAGAAACAATGGACAAAGAACTCGAGACTCATAGACTTGAACATGGCCCCAAAACACGCAAGATCCCTGGCGCCGTTAACAACGATGACGAGGATGACGTAGAAGATATCAATGTTGGTGAGGATGACATGATGGATGATGTGCTGGATGTCGATGACAGCAGAAGAGTTGAAGAAACTACAAAGCTTGAAGCAGGTACTCTAAGCCCACCTCCAGTAATGAAAGAATAATTAGTTATTGAATCTGGTTTTGTCTGCCTACTTTAATTCACTTGTTTTTGTTACATTAATGTTACAATTTTGTGCCTGTGAACTTTTTTTTTACTGCAGTTTTGTTGTAAACTTGTAACTGACTTATTTAGTAAAAACATTGGGTAAGTTTAAACATATAAACTAATGAAAATACGGCCTGCAGATCATTTATGTGCATGGTGGTTTGTATGTCTGTCACCTTTACTTTATGTGCTTGAGAAAAGTAGGTCTATCTTTGAATTGGTTGTTTGGTTATGATCTTCGTCAATTATAATTAGAGGAGACCGACAATTCTACTGTCGTATGAATATGGACCAAGCCAGGTTTAGGTAGAATATACAGAACTTGAAATTGCTGGTGGGTCAGTGTAGCCTGATTTGACGTTAACCTACGTTACCCAAATCATCTGAATGTTGTTGGTATCG
Organism: Erigeron canadensis; assembly: GCF_010389155.1. Classification (NCBI taxonomy): domain Eukaryota; kingdom Viridiplantae; phylum Streptophyta; class Magnoliopsida; order Asterales; family Asteraceae; genus Erigeron; species Erigeron canadensis. Next base: position 23,086,675 of record NC_057765.1, read on the forward strand.
TGTTTTCGTTGTTAGTCACGCTTGGTATGTTATGGATCAGAATATGGAAATAATGTGAACAGACTTTATTGACTCCCATTAACGAGTGTTTAGGATTAGGAAGAGCAAGGATGAGAAAGAAGCACTAAAAGGTATCATCATCATGGGGTGTTGGAACATTTGGAAAGCAAGGAATGACATTAAGTTCAACAATGGCGTTCTTATTGTAAATGATGTTATACAAGGCATGAAGTCACGTTCTTATTGTAAATGATGTTATACAAGGCATGAAGTCAGTAGGGTATCTTTGGTTCAAGAATAGGTTGAAACATAAGAATATTAGTTGGCAGGATTGGTGTAAATTTAAGTTAGTATAGCATGTTGTAAATATTATAACTTAACACTGCCGGCGCTTTTTATCGGGGTGAGTGTGAATGAAATCTTACTTTTCAAAAAAAAAAAGAAAAGGAAGACTAGTTGGGTTTCTTTTTCTACATCAAAAATGCATTCAACAAACACTAGCTATAGCAAAATCATTAAATATGGAAGTAACGTGTGCTAAATGCACTACGGCTTTAATTAATACAATTAAATAGTCCTAGTAACAAGACGAGGGCTCAAAAACCCATGCTACGCACGTCGAGTTTGAAATATATTGTTTGCATATATTATGTTGTCAGTTTTTTAAATCGTTAATGAAATTTGTTTCATAAAGCTTTATATTTCGACAGCTTAATTATATAATGTAGCTTAAATTAAGAACGAAAACAACTTAATTATATAATGCACATACCGAACAAACAAAGCATTTTTTTTTATCGGTACAAATTGTCATCTAACCATATGTAGCAAGATGTAATACTCGTACAAAGATGTCAAGAACCCAGAAAAAGCATCACGACAAAAGTAAGGCATTTATGCAAAACATAGGAATACCACATAAACCGACAATTTCTCTGTTCCAAAATTTGTTGTTGAAACTTCAAAACTAACTCACATGGAAATTATGGATCATAAAGATACAACCCGCTCCTCACACTCAAGAAATTTCAATTCAGAATCTTAGCCATGTTTTCTTGTTCTCTGTTAACACCCTAGTAGCTATCTCTTTCTCGATCCAGCTACCTCCCTTCTCATCTTTTTAGCTTCAACCTCAATAGCTTTGAGCGTATCTATTTTCTTTGCTAGCATCTAAGACAAATATAATTAGCCAAGTAATAAATAATAGCCTTATTATGAAACAATAGTAATAAAGAACAAAGAACGGAACCTCAATATTCATCCTTGTCTTTTAGGCTTTGATCCTTCTCATGCTTTACTTTCCTAAAAGCAATCAACTGTTTTTGCATTATATCGTACAACCCCGATACCGCATCCTCAGTTTCGGTTCTCAAAAATTCAATGGATTGCCTGAGATTGTAGATAGAATTGTTAGAACCATTAAAATTAAGCTTAGTGCTGTCGAGTGATCTGCTCAAATAAGTTTGATGTACCTTTTGGATGCCTCAACACAGAACTGGAACCTGAAGAAGACATAGATATCATCTAAAATAACAGTGATTTCCTGTGCACAAAATCAATTGGAAGGCAATTTAATAAAGTTGTTGAATCCACATAAGGACTGAATGCATGAAGGGCCATTGCTCATGATTTTTCCATCTGATGAGCTGCTACGATTAATGAGGTTCTTAAATAGTCTTTCAACACTCTAAGTCACAATGGATAATTATCCTATTGATAGAAGAATAGTTATATATTTATTGGACACAAAAGAAAATAGGCAATACATTAAGATTTATATAGAACGTTGCAAACCAGTAATGGCCCGAAGTCAAACATCTCCATAGTATATAGAACGTTCCACCATAATCTTCAGTGAGTCTTATAAATATCTTAAAATATGAAAGATTTAGATTGCTAAGTGCCGGTAAATTTTGACAGTGTGGTACACAATAAACAAGAGGATAAGGGGTCTAGGCAATCTTTTAGCAGTCACTCCAAATGCTTAATGATGCTTAATATCACCTCTACTAATAATTTTGAGCCTCAAGGTTGCATTGCTCGCTTACTAATCAGATGGTGATGAGAAATGACCTACTATAAAATTAAATTTTAATAACAGTAAGATATGAATATGACTAAATGATGTAATACCCAGTAATCATGGATTTCAGATCAAAGTATAAAGCCAATCGTTGTGAGCTATTATAAGGCTTCAACTAACTGTTAGTGATTTCTATTTATATGGATTGGCTACTTGAGTAGTTGATGGCTTAATCTCATTTATGAAATGAAAAATTGTTTTTTTTTTACTTATATGACATTCATATGCAAAAGGAAAAAGAGTATTAGGCTAGAGAATCTATCTACCTGTATAATCAATCATAACGAAGTCGAAGCTAGCAGGAAATAGATTCGTATAACTTCTTTCGCTAAATTTAATTAGATAAGGAAATATGAACTTGGTCAGAACCTATTTGACCCATCACACAACCACCAGCGCGTACCCATTTGACCACCTCTATAAAACCCGGGAAGTGAAATGGAGAATGAAATAACTGACCTTGAATACTCTAAGCTCAAGTTTTGTGATTAAACGACCATTCGTGTAAACTTCTGTGTTTCCATTGTTAGCAACCGGACTAACTTTAGCCATGAAACTCAAAACTGAACTCACAATTCTATCTGGTTTCTTTACCTCATGAAAAATCAAATCAAATTACAACAATTTCTACATGCAAATAAATATGGCAACTTCAACCCCTTGTTAACTTTTATAAATCAAAATAAAACAGGCAAAGTGGCTGAATACCACTTCGGCTTTACAAAGAACGCACAATGTGCAGAAACCAAACACCAAGTACAACCAGCTACCTACATGTATCTAACTCGAGACAATAATATATACTACAATTATCATATTACGAATTAAAGACATAGGTAGCTTCAATTAGTCTATTCATAAAACTAACTTGTTATTATCATCATATAATCTTTGTTTGGCAACTGGCACAGAAACTATTAATAGAAATTTTGAATTTTAAACAGAGACAACTGGACCGGTTTTTAAACCTTACCATATAGAACCCGTTTTGACATAATAACCACCCCCGCTGACCAGCCCTTGCCACCTATACAGGCAAACATAAAGCTAACACGCTAAAGAAACACATATTAATCTTTCCCCAAATCCCCGATTCTTTGTCACTCCAATGCTTTTCTGGTTTCAACTTTCGTGGGGCCAATGGGCAGCCTAAAAGTTCAGTCATTTCCTCAAGTTTAACCAAATATTCATTTACAATTAAGTGTCCAGGTCAAAGCTAATTAGCAGAACATTCTTTTTCAGCTTTCATAATCTGTTTGACTTCCAAAGGACTAAGTAAGCATATAATAATCTAGAACTTTGAATCAAACTCATGCCTGCAAATTTACAATGCACTCCAACAGTAAGCATTCCATAACTCCTCGTATTCACAAAACCAAAGTCATCTCTTTTACATGTGAACAGGGAGGAGCAGCACTCGGGAGTCTTTCGAGTCCCATTTCAGTGATTAGCATTCCAATTAGCAATCAACCTTTATGATACCCAGTTCCTAAACAAAACTTAAAAGCTATATCCAATTCATATAGTATAAAAAACAAACCTTATGCATTAAGCATCAAGTCAATGACTTTCATTGATGGGTTTCAAGTTATCCATTACATTGCATGAGTTTGTAATAATCCATATCTAATCACACACACTCAACAACAATTAGAAATGTGGCTTAAAAATACTTTTTAAGCAGCTAATAAGTTATTTTTACAAAAATACAGTCTTTCACTCGAAGGTGTTCTAGCCCATACCTGAACCAATCAATTTGTAACTTCTAGTCTCGTGCTTTCACTTTTTTTTTTATATTACACATATTGTTTAAAACTATCACATATAAAATCACAATAATATGAGATAAAAAAGTTGGTTAAAGCCAAAAAAAAGGTTCAATTAAGTACACATCCAAATATTACATAATATCCAGAAATAATATTTTCATTTATTTTTTCAATTAACCACTTTTTGTATTCATACCAGAAACAATCAAGTTTCTTTATAGCATTTCATCGAACATCTTGTGTACATGTTAATAGTTTCAATCATATGTGAACAAAATATATGCAAATGATGCAATAAAGAACATTCAACATCTAATTTTGATGGGATTAATAAAGCAAAAGAGAATAAAATACCTTGAGAGATGCAATGGATGGCAAAATTTGGGTCATCGTTGAGATAATGAGTGATCACCAAATCTTTTCTTCTTAAACCTTGCACAAACCATAACCTTCAATCAAAAGTATATAAACAGTGATTAGAAAATATATTCATGATTGACATCTAAAATAAAAGCCTAAAAAAACGAACTTCAAAAGAGTCTACTTTCTAATAGCAATTGAATTTTGGTGATAATAATGTCTAACAATTGAGAAAGAAATCAGGTTAAAAAGTACCTCTTATTAATAAATGTCAGAAGTTAATAACTTAAACCAAAATCTATATAAGTTTCACTTCTAATATGAAAAATATATAAATCCAAATCATTTGCATCACTATTTACCTTAATAAATAGAGTTACATTTTTTTTAATGAAAAATAGGTATAGATATACACCTACCGATATCTCAGTTAATGACCCAAAACACAGCAAATTCACTAAAACCATATAAAACCATATACATATTCAACTCTTATATATGATCATGATCAAACAAAGCAATATAATGAAAAGAAAGCTAAAGACTTTTCACGTATGGAAATTGGTTATTTTTATGAATAGAATGAGAGTCTTTATTGAAATATGAAGCCAAAAGCCTACAATCTAAACAAAGAAATATAATGATAGAAAGGAAGCTCAATGGTTTCGACATCATCAATTATATAACACATTCATTAGATATCAATTGATTAACCTGAAACATTAATACATTAAATATTTCATTCATTCCCACCTGATACATAGCATTAATAGTAATAAACCTTCAAGCAATAATTACAAAACCTCATCAAGTGCATCATTATTACCAAAATTTACTGAACACTTCGAATTACCCAAGCAGCAACACTTCAAATTACCCAAGTAATAAAATCATAATTATCATATTCAATGTGAAGATTAAGAATTGATTGCAAGCTTACAACTTTTATATATATATAAGATATATATGAAATTATTAAAATATGAAAACCAAAAAAAAGGAATTCTTTAACAATTATCCTATCTTACTTTTTTGGATTGTGACAAATCGCAACTTTACATTTTACTTGCTTGTCTCGTGAACATTTAATTTATTTGACATGTTATATTGTTATGTATGTATACCTAGATTATGTTGTGTACATATCAACTCCATAAAACACTGTATATGTATGTGTAATGACGTATTCTTTATTTCTGGATTATTATTTAGTGATTCTAGTCACTCGAACTCTCCTTGTTCAAATATTGTTCTTTTAATTGTCCTAAAACACTCATTTTTTTCATATTCCTAAAAATAGATATATATCATTGCATAGATGATAATGATATGCATCATTTAAGGACGAACAAACCATCTAAACACATTTATTGAATTAGTTACCGCCTCAACTTTGGTTTCATCAAAAAATTCTGGGATAATCTCAAGATGGACTTCCTGAACATTCTGATTGATTTTTACCATACTGGAACCATTAGCAGAGGCTGCAGTTCTTCGCATATAGTCCTCAGTCCCAAAACAGACTCGGTCAGAGGGCTTGGGGACTTTCACCCAATTACCCTTATTGGCTGCATCAAGAAGACCATCTCAAAAACACTTGCAAACCGGCTCAAAAAAATTCTTCCACAGGTAATATCCCCAACTCAATCGGCCTTCCTTGCCGACCGTAATATTCTTGATGGTCCTTTGATATTAAATGAAATCATCTCATGGCTTAAGAAGAACAAACGCGAAGCATTCTGTTTTCAAATCGACTTTGAAAAGGCTTTTGACTTTGTGAATTGGGAATTCTTGTTGGGAATGATGGATCAAATGGGTTTTCCCCAAAGATGGTTAAGCTGGATTAATGGCCTTCTACACTCGACTAGATCAGCCGTACTAGTGAATGGATGTCCTACTGAGGAATTCAACTGTGAAAGAGGCATGCCCCAAGGAGACCCTCTTTCTCCCTTCTTGTTTATTATCGCCATGGAAGCTTTCACCAATATTCTCCATAAAGCTTCAAATTTGGGTCTGATTACGGGTATCCAATTGCCCAATTTCGGCCCAACCCTGACTCATCTTCTCTATGCAGATGACGCTCTTGTCTTTGGTTCATGGTCTGCTAACTGTCTCCGCAACATAAACCGAATTATGTGTATTTTCCATCTGATATCTGGCCTCAAAATAAATATGCATAAGTCCGTTTTCTACGAAATCAATATCTCCCATGACACCATAGTTGCATCGGCCAACATCCTTAACTGCAAGATTGGGAACTTTCCAATTGATTACCTTGGTCTACCAGTGGGTGCTAATATGAACCACATAAAACATTGGCTCCTGTTATTCAAACCTTCGAATCCCGCCTATCACAATGGAAAGCATCAACACTCTCCATTGGTGGTAGACTCACCCTTATCCGTTCTGTGCTTGACAGTCTCCCAACTCATTACTTCTCGTTGTACAAGGCCCCGGTAAGTGTCCTCACAAAACTTAAATCGATTCATAGAACCTTTTTTTGGGGGGGCGGCTCAAACGGGAATAAAAAGATACCGTGGGTAGCTTGGGATAGGGTTATTGCTTCTGTTTCTGAGGGCGGACTTGGGTTGGGTTGTTTACAGTCTAAAAATCTTGCATTACTTGCGAAATGGTGGTGGCGTCTCCATGTGAACCCACATGCTCTTTGGTGCCGAGTCATTAAGTCATTACATCACTCCACCAGAAACTGTTCTCCTCTTCCTTCCAACTCTAACCTTGTGGGTGCGTGAAAAAATATATCAAATCTTAACTCGCACCTACAACCTTTCGATATTGCTCTTGAGAGTTTTTTTGCAGGTAACATCGGGAATGGTGAATCGATCCGCTTCTGGATTGATATATGGCATGGTGATCGTCCATTTTGTATGAAATTTCCAGATTTGTACAAACTCGAGAAATACAAAGGATGTTCCATCAAAGAAAGGTGTACAGGTGAAGGCAGATTCTCACAGTGGACCTGAGAATCGATCAGACCGCCGTCACTCCATTCTGAACTCCAACAACTCCAAGATATGCTTTCCCAAATTTCTCGGATCACTCTCAACAACAATGAAGATACTTGGACATGGAGGAAAGATACTTCTGGTGTTTTTTCGGTTAAATCAATGAAATCACTCTTGCTATCTACCAAGCACGGCCCAAATCTCTGGTCTTTCCCATGGAATAAGTTGGCTCCATTGAAAGCAAACATTCTTGGATGGAGGCTGGAGATGAACCGGATTCCTACGATCGATCAACTACGAAAGAGAAACATCACCACTGCCTCTACTATATGTCCCATGTGCAACCAGGCCGATGAGTCAGCTGACCACCTCTTCCTACATTGCCCTTTTGCAAGCTCGTTGTGGCACTTTATACTCTCATGGTGTAGACTTCCCAGCATCAGACCCACGAACTTCAAGGAATTGTTCGAGACTTCTATGCACCCCATGCTCAATCCAACAAACAAAAAAATCATTAGCATGGTGGTACTTGCATATGTATGGATAATCTGGAAGTGCCGCAACGATTGTGTGTTCTCAGGAAAACAACCTTCAATCCGGTTTGCAACGAAAGAAATAAAATCTACAAGCTTCCTTTGGCTTTCAAATAGGTCTTCAAGCCTCTGTGTTGAATGGAACAAATGGTCTACCTTTTGTATTTAGCTATTACTTAGTGTTTATGCCCGGCGATGTATTTGTAACTCTCTCCTAGCACCTCGCTAGTTTTTCCTAATAAAATTCTTTTGATTGTTCAAAAAAAATATTTAAAGATGGATATTCATATAGTGCAACTATAATTCTCTCGAAATAATTTTTGTAGTTAGAAAACTTGCCAAAAATAAATCTCACTTACAAATTATATGTACATACACCTGCATTTATTTATTAAGAACAATTTTTAGGTTGCAAGGGTTAAATTCAATGTCATCCCCTTGACCATTAAAGTTAATTATGTAAAGGGTTAAAAGCCGTTCAACCTGTTCAGGGGCCTAAACCGAACTATTGTAATGAGGCATCCGAACTGTTAAAACCGCTAATTTTAACACTAGTCTATTATAAGTATATAACTCATTTTTAATTGACTAGCACGTTACCCGCGCAATGCGGCGGTAATCGTGCGGCGACGATGTGGTGGCAGGTGCGACGGTTGGTGACAAATGAGGCGTCGGTTGGTATAAATTATTGATATAAAGGGATAATGGAAATATTTTAAAAGATAAAGGATTGATAGTGTAACGTAATCATTAATGTTAAGAGGTAGTGTAACTGAAAATATTATATATTTTAAGGGTAGTATATTAAAATATTATATGGAAGGACATTTTAGACATTTCCCCCCATGTAACTTTCTACATGGGGGTATTTTCTTTAATAAGTTGTATAGATAATGTTAAGGGGTAGTGTAACTGAAAAATATTATATATTTTAAGAGTTGTAAATTAAAAAATTACATGGAAGGACATTTTGGACATTTTTTCCATGTAACTTTCAATATGGGGATATTTTCTTTAATAAGTAGTATAGATTTAAGGGTAGTAGATTAAAATATTACATGGAAGAACATTTTAGACATTTCCCCATGTAACTTTCAACATGGGGTATCTTTTTTAATAAGTAGTATAGATAAAGTTGTCAATCCATTTAATCTTTTCAATTAGTATGATATTGTTTATCATACATAATTTTAATATTTTTAGCTATGACTTTTTTCTGCAAATAAAACATATGATAAACTTCAGATTATAAACCATTGCAGACAAGATCCCACTCTACATGACATGAGCAATTAATTGAAAGTGGATCACATCTAACTATTACAACCATAATATGTATATTAAAATCAAACAACCATAACATTAAACATTATCAGTATATGGTTATTTAAGATTTCTAAGAATAAACATAAAATTTAGGGTTAAGTATCTGGAAGTGTAAATAACTTTTACATTTTTCCTATTGTGTGAATGTAACTTTTATTTGGTTCATTGTATGTAACTAACCTGCTAAATTTGAACGCTTAATGTAAAATTTTTACGTTGACCAATAAAAAAACTTCTATGTGGCAGCTCATATGGTGTGCCACGTATACACTTTTACATTAATCGTTCAATTTAGCGAGTTAGTTACATACAATGAACCAAATGAAAGTTACATTCACACAATAGAAAAAATGTAAAAGTTACTTACACCACCAGATACTAAACCCTAAAATTTAACATGTTTAAACAAAAAATTTAACACAAACTTTCTCACAACACCCAAAAATTTAACATCCTAAATTTAAGTGTCATAGGTCCACAAGACATTTTCCCAACTAATAAGAAAAATGTAGAATTCGTTCCTTTTTGTGTTGATGTTTCTGAGTTTAGTTTGATGGCAGAGACTTTTATTTTTGAGAAAAAGTCAAGATTTAACTAAAATTAAACTTCAAATAATATAAGTTTATAACATCCGTTCGTTTTAAAAATAAATAAAATAAAGTCAAGATAGCCTTCACTCTCACTCCACTGATCCCCTTTTATAATCTCTAAATAAAAGTCAATTACGAAAATAAAAGATGTACGTTATGGCCTTATGGGCACTTCTTAACTTACACTAACTCAAAAATAACACAACCACGTTTATCTCTATATATATCTCGCCACCATCTTCCACCACAAACCACCATGACATCCAACACTAACACCTACCGTTCATCCTCCGCGGCGTCTCTTAAAGGTTGTTGTTGTTGTATCGTCCTCTTATTTTCGTTCCTCGCCCTCCTCTCACTCGCAATCATTTTAATAATAGTCCTAGCAATAAAACCAAAAAAACCACAATTTGACCTCCAACAAGTAACAGTTCAATATATAAATTTTGTGAGTACACCAACTAACACATTTGATCCTTTGTCAAACACTGAATCAATATCTTTAGTACTACAAATGTTGTTTACCGTGAAAAATGATAATATAGCTGGAATCAAGTATAGAGATTCCAGCTTTACTATCATGTATCGTGGTGTACCATTAGGTAGAGGGGTTGTACCAGGTTTTTATCAAGATGCACATAGTGTAAAACATGTTAAAACGACGATTAATGTGGATCGTGTTAACTTGTTGCAATCCGATGCTGATGATTTGGTTAAAGATGTTTCAGTTAATGATCGAGTTGAGCTTCGAGTTTTGGGTGATGTGAATGCTAAGATCCGGATTATTGGGATTACTTCGCCTAGTGTGCAGGTTAGCTTTGGTTTAGAAAATAACAAATTTTTATTATTATGGTTTAATTTGCTTGCTTGGTTTATGAGTATGTGTTTTAGTCAAACTTTCACATGCATTTTTGTTAATCGATCTACGCGGGTTTTTTGGGGTTTGCATGTGGTTTTGGGTAAATTTGTTCGATCCCTTTTAACGAGATTGGGTGGTGTTGTGAGAGTGATTAACCGTTTAAGTGGCAGTAAAAAGTCTTAGTATTTCTAATTGTGTTACAAAATATTTTTTTATCAATACACAACAAAATATATATTTTGTTACTCTATATATTATCATACGATATACAAATGCATAAAACATGTATTGATATAAATCCTTTTGCATTTGAATATAACTATTTGCTCTTTTGTTCTTCCATTTTTCTGTTTTCAGAAAATAAGAACAGAAAAATCTTCAAGTGATTTTAAGCATTATGATTATTGTATTTTTTGTAATTTTTATTATGTCACTTTATACAAATGAGCAAAAATATTATATCGTACGTTTTGTTAGATACCGGGTCATAAAATAATTTTATGATACAAGTTTTAGAAAACTAAATTTATAAAGTCTAATGGTCAAATGAACACAAAAATTGATTTGTCTGAGAAAAAGTTACATAAAATGTGAGATTATTTATCTTGTTAGGTGTTTTCTTTAGAAATAAACTTGAAGAATTAAATTTTTTTGATATATATGTCGAATGATCTCATACAATTGATCCTTATCAAGTATGAAATGTGAATTCCATTAGTGTATGTAAAATATCAAAAGAGTTTCAAAAACCAAAATTGTCTGGTTGGACTCAATAATTTAAGAGAAACAGTTAGATAATTACTAGTTGTTTGCTATAGTTGAACCGTGTTGACCCGTATGAACCAGTATGGTCAGATCGAAACCGGACTACATTAAACCCGATAGTCAAATACTCAAATGTGTTTTTTAAATATATTTTTTAAATCGCAGTTCTTTAAATCTTTTATAAATATAAATATATATTATATATAAGGTTGTCCGGCATCTAAGCTTAGGTGTGGAACCCCTCACATACAATTTTTTAATATTTCTTGATTAATGAATAAATGTTTGAGCCCCCATTAAATTTTATGAATTAAAAAAACAATATGTGAGTGTTCCACACCTAAGTTTGGGTACCTAACATCCTTATATTCTCATTCCCCTATATATATTTATTTTTTTTAAACGACAAGTGTTATATGTAAATGATTTGAACCCTAACATTGTTTATATATATATATATATATCTAGTAAATATAAATTGTTGTTTAGTTTATAGATTATTGATTTATTAAACTAAAATTTGGTGCTATTTTTAAATGAATGATGCTAAAACTTAATAAATATAATTGTACATTTGTTGTGTTTTTGTTAGAATTGTTTCCGTACTTTTATGATCAATGAATGTCTTTTGGTATCTAGTTACGTACACCTGGTCCAACCAGTAGAAAATTGAAAGGATGGGTGATCAGTGTACGTCCGGTTCAAAACGTTGTTAAAAACTACCGACTTGTGACTTGTGAGTTACACAATTTGTTCCTTCTTGATTTTAATGGTTTCATATATCATTTCTAGTCATTAACTTCACTTCCTTTAACCTTGTATTTGGTTTTTCATTTTGAGGTTTACTATTATTCGTAATTGCATTGATTAACTAACTAAGACTTCTAACCATATATCTACAACTCGACATCTACAGGTATCATTAGATTGTTCGATAGTCATAAGTCCAAGTAAGCAATCTCTCGTTTCGAAGCAATGTGGATTCGATGGGTTGCAAGTTTGAACCCGTGGCTTGAAAGTGTGATCGACATTACACACAAACTCAAACTGATAGTTTTGATGTTTTGAGCCAGCAATGATCTTCTTTTAATCTCTTAAATTACTAGAGAAAAAGGAAAAAAGAGCAACATATTCTAGGAGCTATTCTCTTTTTGTTTCAATCTTTTTGGTTTTCTGTTTGTTCTAAAAGTTGTAAAAAGGCTGGGTTTTTTCTTCCCTCGATTGCTTATTGAAATGCAAAAATATCAAGAGAATATTGATATAAATTATGTTCTCCATGGTCTTTTTATCTACTATTTAGTATTTAATTTGAGTTAGAAGAATCAAAGAAGAAAGAGGACTTGAATAGGTTTACAAGGGATAGTGCAATTCGTGACCATAATAAAAGACTTGCAAAGATCGTTTACTTGATAAGAAACATAACTTTAAAGAGTCCATGGTGTCCAAAGAAATTCGGTCCAAGTGGTTGACCGGTTCCGGTTGTACTAAAATAAGGAGGTCCTGAGTTTGGTACAAATTATATTGGGTTTCTCATGTTGGACCGAAAGGTTTTCTCTAATCTATGGTGGGTTTCATTCTATTGGTGTGAGAATGATCGGTGAGTCAATGGGTGATCAGTATTCCGAATCTCTTTAAAAAACAAAGAAAAGAAGAAAAAAGCTCATTGGTCAAAAAATGTCTAATACACCAAGTTCACATTTCCAATAGTCACCATTTCAGTACACTTGTCTTTACCGGTATAAAAAAAAAGTAAGATAATGCTTAGCAACTATATATACATACATATACATCTACCAATATACAAAAACACTAAAACAAGATTGAAGGATTCTTTCTATGACATGTGACGTAATACTTGCTCGACATATGTCATTTAGTTTATAAATTAAAATTTAATTAATTTTTAAATATGTGATAATAATCCTTATCTAATACGAATATAACTATAATATAACATTTAAAATAATATTCTATCTAAATTAAGAATCCTATTCAAACTATGTTTCTAATTTATATCATAAAACTCATTATTACTAATAGATTTATACACAAAAACAGTCCCTAATATCACGTATATTCACCATTTCAATTTTAATGTGTTTTTATGTATGAGTTAAATTATTAGGCATATATTAGCTTTTCGAACAAAATACAATTAAAGGTTTTCAATTATATATTCAAAATTCACAAACCAAAATCATCATAAATATTAAGTGACAGATTTGTATAATTATAATCAATCCGTACATCGTACGGGCATTAAAACTAGTATACGTAATATATGTACAAATAATTTCAAGTTGTCCCAAGACCCCAACCAGCAAAGATTATAAGGGTGGGGGGAGTGCTTCACCACCCCTCCCCGCCCCTCCCCGGTTTTTCACTTCCTCCCCGTCCACTCCCTAAATGCACGGAGTACTTCACCGCCTCTCCCCGCCCCTTCCCACCCTTTTTTTTTATATTTTTTTAATTACTTAATTAAAAATTAGTACAAAATACTTAAATATCTCAGTAAAATAGTTTTTAAAACTATCAAATTAAACATTTTACAACACTTAAAATCAATTTTAAAATGCTATTAATAATAATTATGTATAGAAAAAAAAATAAAGAAAAACACTTTGAACCAATATGATCATTAGCTTAAAATCTAGAGTATAAAATGTAAAATTGAATTTAATAATATATGACATATATGAGCTGTCTTCTTTATCTTTCCCACAAGAGCTGTACACACATATATATAAATATGTATGTATATATATCGGTTCATGGCTGCAGCTTACATAAAAAAAACAAAAGAAAAAAAAACAGAGGCAACATTCGAAAAACGGTAAGTGGAGATAGACCCAGGGACGACCCTCTCCATTTCGCTCACCATCCAACCGGTACCGGTACCACGGGGCGGTGTTCCCTCCAGTTCCGAACTGGTACTTGATGGGTGCCGCATCCACTCCGTCCACCCTAAGGGTGGGGGGGGGGGGTGCTTCCCCGGCCTCCCCGGTTTTTCACTTCTTTCTCGCCCACTCCCTAAATGCGGAGTACTTCCCCGCCCCTCCCCTCCCCGCCTCTCCTCAAGCTTTTCTATTTTATTTATTTTCTATTTATTTTTATTCAAATAATAACTAAAACTTTTATTTAATAAATTAAAACTAATACAATATTAAACTAAAACAACAAAATAAAACACCAAACTACAATCTTAAACGAAACGATAACACAATACAAAAATAAACTACCGATCGATGCCCGGAATGAATGTGCGATGAATATGGTTAATGAGATCCATCCGAAGATCTTCGTGCACGCTTGAGTCTTGTATCTCTGCTAGTCGAGCATTTGATGACTGTGGCGTGACCGGAGGATCTGGAATATAATCAGGACATAATGTGTGGTCCTCGTCTTTTAAAATCATGTTGTGAAGAATACAACACGCATACATGATCTTACGAATGGGGAGTTCATCCATTTGTCGTGCTTGTTCTCAAAGTGTTTTGAAGAATAAAGGGTTCATGATTTATGAGTAAGTACACTGTGTTGAATAATTAGTTTTTGTGAATTTTGAGTCTTGGCTTGTTGTTGCTGTTACTAAAGAAAAAAAAAACAGAATGAAGAACTTAAAAGGAAGAAGAAAAGATTGAAATTAGTCTTTAGCTTGGTCCCACATGCACCTTTTTTTTAATTCATGTAACGTTCGAATTTGATCGAAAGGAAACCAGGGACAACGGTCTCCATGCCGGTCACCACTCAACCGGTACCGGTACCACGGGGTGGTGACCCCCCGGTACCGGTATGGTGCCGGTACCACTCTGTCCACCCTAATGGAACTCATATGACTAACATTGTCATATTATCTCTTTTATACTTACCCCTGCACATTTACCTACCTTAACTTATGGGTCCATAATTAATGGGAATTTCCACACAACCATCAAGTCATACATACATATCACAACTTATTAGTTATTACTCATTCTGTCCTAATTTAAGTGTCCTATTTTGATTTTTAAAATTTTTTTCCTTCTAGTTTGACGGTAAATATTTCCGTTTGTAACATAAGGTAATTGATAAAAGTTATATGAATGAAAAGTAATCTAAAACTCAATCTATTCACATATTTTATATCAATTGTTATAATACAAATAAAAATATTTACCGTTAAAATTGAAAGAAAAAGAATTTGAAGTCAAACTAAGACACTTAAAATAAGAGATAATGAGTATAATTGAGAGTTTAAGCACCCATAATTTATAAACCAACGTGAAGGGGTTGTGACCTAACTAGACGCCGGCTCAGGAACCGAACCGGGACCGGTTCTTGTTGACCAAATAGGAATCGGTTTTGACCAGAACCGGAACCGGTTCAGAACCAGTTCTAGGTCCTGAAAACCCGAACCGATGGAACCGATATATAGGTTCCGAACCGATTCGGTTCCAAACCAGTTCCTTGAACCGGTTCCAAATTAACTACCTTTTTTTTTCTTCAAAATTTAACGGCCATTAGAGATCTTTTTTTCATCGTAAATCGATTTTGGGCTACTCGATTGTTAATAAACCGAGCCTTAAGACCTTAAATACCTTTATAATGATAATATCTAATGAATTAACACAAAAAACTCCAAGTTATTTCACAAAAAACACTTGACAAAAATTAAAAACTCACTAATAATTCACTATAATTCATTTAACGGCCGTTAGAGGTCTTTTTTTCATCGTAAATCAATTTTGGGCCACTTGATTGTTAATAAACCGAGCCTTAAGACCTAAAATACCTTCATAATGATAATATCTAGTGAATTAACACAGAAACTCCAAGTTATTTCACAAAAAACACTTGAAAAAAATTAAAAACTCACAAATAATTCAATGTAATTCATTTAACGGCATTTTTTTCATCGTAATTCGATTTTGGGGCACTTGATTGTTAATACACCGAGCCTTAAGACCTAAAATACCTTCATAATAATAATATCTAGTGAATTAACACAAAAAAATCCAAGTTATTTCACAAAAAACACTTAAAAAAAATTAAAAACCACTAATAATTCACTATAATTCATTTAACGGCACTTTTTTTCATCGTAATTCGATTTTAGGCCACTTGATTGTTGATAAACAGCGCCTTAAGACCTAAAATACCTTCATAATGATAATATCTAGTAAATTAACACAAAAAACTCCAAGTTAGTTCACAAAAAACACTTGAAAAAAATTAAAAACCACTAATAATTCACTATAATTCATTTAACGGCACTTTTTTTCATCGTAATTCGATTTTGGGCCACTTGATTGTTAATACACCAAACCTTAAGACCTAAAATACCTTCATAATGATAATATTTAGTGAATTAACACAAAAAACTCCAAGTTACTTCACAAAAAACACTTGAAATAATTAAAAACTCACTAATAATTCACTATAATTCATTTTTTTCGTCGAAAATGCATACTTTTATTATAGACCATCTTAAGTTCAAAGTCTTCAATCAAATACAATGTCTTCAACCAAGTACAATGTCTTCAACCAAATAACAAGTCCTCAAACAAATACAAATTCTTAAACAAATTCAAAGTCTTCATTCATCATTGTCTTCATCATTGTATTCAAATTTGTCTTCAAATTGTCTTTGTTTGTCTTCATTTGTCTTGATTGGTCTTCTTGAAACAAATACATAGTAGTGAAACAGATACATAGTCTTCAAATGGTCTTCATCTTCAATCTTCATCAAGTTGGATTGGTTGAGCTTGAGCTTCATCAAGTGCAATCTCTTCATTGGAAAGTGATAAGGATGTGTCTTCTTCAACTTCTTCATGGTGAATATGTTCTTCAAGGTCCAAAGTATCTTCAAGGCTTGATATGTGTTGTTTACGAGCCATGGCGTCCAAGTGGTCTTTACAGCAAATACGCATCTCCAATGATGCCGGTGTAAGTTTTGTTCTTCTTATGGACAAAACTCTTCCACTTTGTGAAAATGCGGATTCACTAGCAACCGTTGAAGCTTGAGCGCTTAGTAAATCACGTGCCATGATAGATAGAATGAGAAATTGATCTTCCTTTTCCTTCCACCAATTCAATACATCCACATTCATGAAAGCATCATCTCCTAGGTTAACCAAAAAGTTTGTTCCGATATACCTATCACACTCGGTGTTCTTGTTGGAAGTCGAAGCTTCATTTCTTTGAGCGTTTGGTGGTTGTTTCGATAACATAATTGTATAGGTTTATCTTTGAATCTCTTGCTTTTTATGGTAGAAACAAAGAGAGTAGTAGAAGAACTTGAGTCATATCTAGCTTCATAAACCTTATACAATCTTTCAAAATTCACATTAAACTCACCTTTTGCCTTTATGGAAAAGTTTATATCTTTTCATAACACTCCAAACTATCATTTATTTTTTCAATAAGTGCCTCAACGCCGCTAACATTTAAAGTGGGGTTCATTGCGGCGACACAAGCAAAAATTGGTGGCATTTTCATAAAATATTTTTTCAACTTTTCTCTCATGGATTTCACCATGCCTTCATATTTACCATCATCCATACACTCAAATTCTACCAATTTTTCACCAATTTCATAAATTTGGTGAAGCACCAAATGACTAGTAGAATAATAAACCCCCGAAACCAAAACCGTGGCATTTTTAAACACTTGAAGTAAATCTACTAAAGTTTTGATAATTTCCCAATACTTAAACTTAGAAGATGCCAAACGGTTGTCAACTAGATCATCATGAAAATGTTTCAAAGTAGTTTTTTGACGTAAAACACTTTCAAACATTGTAAGAGTGAAATTCCATCTAGTAGGACAATCTCAATGAAGTGACAAATATATCGAATCGGTATCTGTACACAATTTGATATACTTCTTATGTCTAGTCTTACCCCCAAAAAATACATCCTTCAACATCTTAACAAAGTCTTTCTTAACGGTTTCAATTGTAGCGTCACCCAACCCGCTTTGCACAACCAAGTTAAGAATATGTGCAACACATCGACCATGATAAAAAATACCATCACAAATAGGAGCATATTTTATTTTTTTTTAATTATTACTTGCATTATCAAATGATATTGAAAAAATCTTTTGCTCAATTTTATAGTATGCAAACACATCCCTTAACTTATAGTATAGATTTTCACCGGTATGAGGTTTCTCAAAATTTTCAAAAGCAATTGTGTGTTTCATCATTTACCAAGTACTAGGATCTATCCAATGCGCCGTAACACATATGTAAGAACCGGGCAAACCATGATGAGCACTCCAAACATTGGTTGTCAAATTTAAACTACCCTTTAAATTTTCAAAATCTGTTATAGGTAGTTTTTTAACCAATTTTCAATTTTTCATACATGTACGTTTTAATGTAGAGCGAGTTAGAGTAGTGTACCATGGTTGCATTAACGTTTGAAATGTGGAAGTGACCTCCGGATCGTCCCAATGGTTGAATGGCCAAGCTTTTTTGATCGTCAAGTTGGAAAGTCCTTCACGAACCGCCTCCATCGAATAATAAAAAATAGTGTCATCATTTCCTAATGTTTGTTGACCTTGTGATGTGGTACTCACTTCTTGTGCTATTTTCACCGGACAATGACGTTTAACATGTTTATCCAAAGTCGAGTTTGCACCTTTAAAGAGAGTGTGACAATAATTACACCGAGCCTTAATAACACCATTCGACAACTTAACCAATTGAAAGTGTTCAAATACGGGAGCCGTTCTTTTATGATCCGTTATTATTTCCACCACAGTTTCTGCCTCACTTGTTGAACCAATACCGGTAGATTGCGTTTGTGAAGCGGAATTAGACTCCATTTTGTGAAAGATTTGATATATATTATGTATATTAATATATATGGTGTATATATATATATATATATTTGTGATATATAATTATAGAATATGTAGAGATATAGTGATTTTGGAAAGAGATTTATGAATTTATTGTGTTTTTGTAAGAGATATAGAGTGTTTGTAAGTGATGGAATGTGTAAATATAAGCCTAAATGATGCTACATATATATACTAGTTGTATAATGGCAAAATGGTAAATATTGGCTAAAAAAAACGGCTCCTAACAGTCAAAAAGGACCAAAGGTGGCAGAAACTAACGGCTCCTAACGACTAGTTTGACTTTTTGACTCGGTCGGTTCCGGATCGGTTCTTGGGAGCGGTTCTTGGAACTGGTTCCTGAGGAACCGGTCTGGGACCGATTTTTTCAAAATTATGTGGGATCGGTTCCTAACTGGCGATTCTTGAGAAACCGGAACCGGTTCCAATCAGTTCCGGTTCCCGGTTAATCTAGAATCGGTTCTTTGGAATCGGTTTTTTTTCCCCTCGTCTAGACCTAACGAAAGAATATTTTGGAAATTACGGGCTATTATAAGTTGGGCCTGTTCAATTGTAAATATCGGCCCGTTTTATTTATCTTTATAAACTCAGAATAAAAAGACAAAACAAAGCTCAGAAAAGCAAAAGAAAAAGCGGAAAATTTGGGGAAAATATGGATTTTTCTCAGCTAACAGAGGCAATGGCCTCCAGATCCTATGACAAAATCGCTGATATCTCCGATCAACTCATGCTTCAGGTATACCTATCTATAACATTATTCTTTTTTCTTTTTTACTTTTTTTTTTACGACTGTTAAATTGTGAATTTTAGGTTGGATTTGAAACCCTAACTTCAGTTTTACTGTGTATATTTTCATTTATTTATATATTTATTTATAAATATAGGTCGCTTCGGAAGGTGTTGCGTTTGAAGACGAATGGCCGTACGCTGTTCATCTCCTCGGCCACATTTACCTCAATGATCTGTATGGCCTACCTTCTTTTAATAAGTTATTGTTTTTTTTTTTTTAACTGGTAGTTTGTGTGTATCTATACTTATACTTTTGTGTGTGTGTGTATATTCATATATATTATATATATATATATGTTATGGATGAATGTGAAATTGGTAAACTATAAATAAAAAACCCGAAGATAAGAGGGGATAGTGGTATTTATGTAAGTTAGATAAGCTTTTTAAGCTATCGTATATTCGTATTTATATATTTTTTTGAGAGATTTATTTTTCCTTTACTAAGTTCTAAATGCAATTACCGCCTAAAAGCGGACCAGTGGAAAGGGAATAAGTTATATCGCAAGTTATAAATCGGTAAATGTAGAGGGATTTCTATTCAGGCTACTCTTGGGGAGTCGAATATTTGGTTACATGTATGCGGCTTTAGTGGTGTTCGTATTCCTGTGGATGTTTTTGGACTCTTCCTTGAGCCATCCAAAGATGTTTACCCGAAGAGATTTTGAACTTCGGTTAGGCTCTGCATACAACTTGTAAATACAATATGTAAACTTAACACTTGGTTAAATGTAAGGTTATCCTGCTGTTATTGCTTAGTGCAGTGCTTATATATTAAGTCTAAATGTGTGGAGGAGTATGAGTCCATTGCTTGACTTTGCCCATGTTTTTTTTTTTATTTTTGTATATATTCCTTTTATTTGTGGTCATCAACGTCGGGAGATATTTTGTGTTGTAAAATGGAAGAATTGCAGAGTTCACGCACTTATACTCCTCTGAAGTATAAAGAATTCTGCCAGGCTCAACTCTTAAAACACATTCCTTGACTTGCTTTAATATGCAACAAGTTATAAATAAGGTTGACCTTGTAGTAAGTCTAATTGATGTCCAAAAAATAGCTAAAAGTTACTGATTTAACGATAAGGGGTTTTCACACTTACTATCTATTTAATTTAGAAATGGAACAGCTGACTGCAAATTAGTTACTGTATTTCTAGAGTCTATAGACACAAAGGAGTCGATAGTAGTTGTCTGGGGAGGAATAATAATAACGATATGAAGAAGACAGAGACCATTATCATGTACAGATATGCTGCAGTCTTGGTGGAGTCTTAATATAGTCATCTTTATGGTTCTTAAATCTTATAACATTGGTTCCCAGCATGTAGTTCATTGCAAAATTTTGTCACTGTAACAAGGGAAAAAGGTTTGTTGAAGTTAACAAATATAAGCGGGTGTTTTTTCTGAGATAGGCATATAATCTTTGCATCTCCAGCATATGCAATTGTTCTTTTAAGCTTCGTATATTACGTTACTTGTTGTCATGCATTGTAATAGGATCATTAAGACGCAGCTGAAGAATTGGTGGTGTCCTCTGACATTATGTCATATAGAGAGGGCAATATGCATTTTTTTTCTTCTTTTACTTCCTGGTGCTTTGTGCAACAATGAGTGTGGTTTAAGAAGGAATTGCAATTGTATGGAGAAGTTTAGATGGCAGAAACCCTCGGTTTGGGTACAGTGTTTGCCTTTGCTTATGGAGAAATTGCCCCTTTTATTCTATCTCTTAATGGTCGATTCTTGAAATAGAAAAAAGACTAAATATAGGTTAATGAAACTTAACAGTAGATAATGGAATGATATCAATACAAGTAGCATGATAATTGCATGATTCAGACATTTCTATACTCAATGTAGTTATAGGGTACGCTAAATGTTTGAAACTTGACCCATGTCTTACGGTACTACCAACTTTTAAGATACCGTAGCTTGTTTTATCCTGCAAATTGTAATAAATATCTGTGTTTTTCCATTGGATATAGTGGTCACACACTTTTTATTGTTTAAAATTAAAATCTACAGAAACAGTGCTCGGTTTTTGTGGAAAATTATACCACAGTCAATCAAGGAGAGCCGCCCAGAAGTGGTTGCCGTCTGGAAAATAGGGCAGCAGTTGTGGACTCGAAATTATGCTGGTGTGCATGATGCGATCCGTGGATTCAATTGGAGTGCAGAGATTCAAGATTTTGTGGCGTCATTTGCAGGCAAGTGGTGGTTTCTCTTATTTCCTAGTCGAATCGTTACTTTAATGGTTATGTTGGAAAATCTATGAAACGCAACTTTATGAATGCTGGGAATTTTTATGTCAGTTGTTTATGAACACTGTTGGTCAGTCGTCTTTGTATGTACTATTGGTCATATTAATCAACAAAATAAATACATGACAGAACAGTTGGCTTGCCACCCACTTTGACATTAAAAAAGGTGATATCAAGTACATATAACTATATTCTGAAGGAGATGTCACTTACACCACTACTTTTATTTATATACCAAATTGTGTTATATGGTATTCACATATTACATATGGTGGTTTAAACCTTGAATTGATGGTGTACAGATGAGAGTGGTTTTGTATATATCACCACCCAATCACCCATATTCTAATATCCAAGGAATTTTTTTGATCAAGTGTGCCAATATATTACAAATCAGACATTTTGATTATATTTGTGCAGAGAGATACACCAAAAGGATGCTAGAGCTACTGATGTCTGCTTATTCAACTATAAGTATTCAAGATACGGCACTCTTTTTGGGGATGAATGAGAATGATGCCACCAACTGTAAGTTCTTTGGTTGTATACTTCATTTTCTAACCATGTTATCACATTGAGTAAAATCATTTTTGAGCTAGTTACTAATTCAATCCATGTACTGACTAAATATGTGTATTCGTTATATTTGGAAAATGCAGATGTATTGCAACATGGGTGGAATGTGGATGCTGCTTCTCAAATGCTTACGGTTAAGAAGCAAGTTGTTGTTACCGAGCAGAAAATAGACCCTTCCAAATTGCAGCGTTTGACTGAATATGTATTCCACCTTGAGCACTAGCTTTTACGTGTCATGTAAATTTTGAATCTGTTATGTCTGCACCAAACTAGCATGAATGTAGGGGTATTTTGTACTTGTTATGGCACCAGATTTTGTGCTGCATTTTTAGGCATATGCTTCTCACCAATTCGATTACTGGCATGTTGATGTTATCATATTTATTTTTCTTAGTATTATTATGCTGGTCCAATCAGAAGGGCATGTGTTTGAACTTTGAAAACCCTATTGACTGCATAGTTACGGTGGTTATATATGGGCATGTTGGGGAACTGGTCAAACTGGGTCAACTTTTTCCAATCCATAAGTTTATAGTTTACAGTAAAATGGGTGAATTGGGTAATAGGTTAGTTTGTATTACAAAATACAAGGGATATACCATATTAAATATACAAAAAGAATAAGCAAAAGCAAATTGTTAACCAGAAACAAAGATTATCGAACACAATTAAAATGTCAGCTTGATTATCATGACTTTGTAATTTTCGCTTAAATGTTCACATATTTGATATTATACGGCTGTGTGGTATCAGCTACTTTCTGGCTGCGTTTCTGAATGAGAACAAAACGGTCGCTTGCCCATTATTAAATCTTTTAAGTTACCACTATGCCTTTTTGTGAAGAGATTTATCACGGTTTGACCCAACCCGACCCGTTTTGAAACCGGTTTGGGGTCAAACTTTGACCATCGGTTTTTTTTTTGCCAAAAACTGACCCCGACCCGATCTCAACCTGGTCTTTAACCGATAATCAAAACCGAAAACCCAAATCGGTTAATAACCGCCGGGTTGGGTCAAACCCGAACCGGTTTGGGTCAAACCCGGTTGTTGTCCAGTTTCGGGTTCGGGTCCTTTTTCGGGTTCGGGTTCCAACCCACTTTTCTTGTACACCTCTAGTTGAAATGTGTGTTGTATCGCTATAAAGCATTTCTACATCCAGAGTATATATTACACACACACACTAAATATTATTGCTCTGATGTTTAATAAGCTGACTACAATGGCCATCCAGCAACCTTTATAAAATTATTCAATGTAAGCAATTAATGTTATCCAATGTTCTAAAATAGTTTTAGAATTGCAATTTTTAAAGATTTTAATAATACCTGACGTCCTTAACTCCTTAATTCCTTCTCAATAAATTGGTACCAAAACTCTTCAAATTTTCAAATAGTTTTAGGCAATCACATATGTTATTTTTCACTAAACTTTCGAATAGTTTTAGGCTATCACAGTATCACATATGATCCCTTTTTTTTTTTTTTTTTTTTTCAATTTTAGTTTCTTTTTTGGTCATAACTTTAAATGAAATAATTATGTTTTCATTTCTTTTTCCTCTCTAATATGATTGAAAATTTTGTTTTTATAACAAATAGAGAACTCAGAAAAAGAAAGAAACTGTTCAGTGTCACCTTTTGTGGGTTTTGAGTCCCAATACCTCGACGGTGTATGAGAGAGGTTAAGATGTAGGCAGATCTTACCCCTACCTAAGTAGAGAGACTGCTTTCATTTTCTACCAGGTAAAAAAGGCTCTCTAACCTTTGCTTGGGATGAGAATCGAACCCATGACCTCTGTCTCCAGAGACCAGAGTGTTTACCACTGATCCAAACCATGATGCTTAAATAGAGAACTTAGAAGTGATAAATTAATCACAAAACTTGATTCATATATCAAAATATACAACTTATGTGGAACTTGTATAAGTACTTCGTTATATATTTATAAGCTCTCATAAAACTAGAAAATTTGGGATACATTTTCAATTTTGGTACCACCTTGCCTGATGAATTTTTTTTGCTACTACTTTGTCAAAATGGTAAAAGTAATAAATAATAGGACAAGGTTAACAAAATTTGAAAATAGCTTATCACATGATCAAAGTTTTAAACAGTGTTAGTTGTTTGTTTTCTTTATTCTTTTTGGTAAAGCAACTTTAGTAGTTATTTGATGATACCTCTTTAGTCATTAGGTATTATTATCATGAAAAAGACATAAAAAGTGTTAAAAAGGTAAAACACAATATAAATGTTACCCATT
This sequence comes from Erigeron canadensis, assembly GCF_010389155.1. NCBI lineage: Eukaryota > Viridiplantae > Streptophyta > Magnoliopsida > Asterales > Asteraceae > Erigeron > Erigeron canadensis. Next base: position 23,111,651 of record NC_057765.1, read on the forward strand.
TTAACTTATTAACCAACTAAGTACTAACCCACTTACCATGCTAATGACGAATATAAATAATAACACGTGAAACAAAAGTCATGAATATATGACGTAATTGTTAACATTCATCTGAGAGAGCCAAACGTATGTTTTAAGTTCAATTATTTTGCACGTTAACAATACAATGACAGAATTTGAATAAGCTTGATGTTTGTGTGTTAGCTTAGCTTGATGAGCTCATGCCTATAAACAAAAAACTTATTAAGACTAATTTACTCATATAAAAAAGCTCCACATCCTTGGTTAAATATATATTAAAAAAGTTGATAAAAGCTAATAAGGTGATTACCTAATAAGTTGTTTATATAAAAAGATACTCATAACAAAGAAGATAACAAACTAACACACAATTCTAAAAATTAAAAAAAATATAAAAAATACACACCATCTTTTTCACCCGCATACCCCACTTAATGCATGGTGTTAAACAATTCTAAACACCTTATAAAAGAAGAACCCCTCCCTAAAATCTTAAAAAGATAATTGATATACCTAAAATACTATTTATTTATACATCTTAATCTAATATACCGATGCACTATGGTTATAATACACTTAATGAAATAATTTACAACATAAATCCCTTAATTTTTAAAATAACTACAATATATTCTTTAACATCAATTAGTTTTACATTACCATCATTGCCGCCCCCACCACATGTCACTGCCACCGTTGCCGACACCACCGCCGCCGCTAAAGGCGATATCAGGAAAAAATTTCAAAGGAGGCAAAATTAAAAAATTTCAGAAATATAAACTAAAAGGAGGCAAAATGTTAAAAACTTATAGGAAAAATTTTTAAACTCCATAAAAAATGTAAAAATACATAATAAAATTTAAATTTTAAAGGGAACATTACCCCCCTTCCCCCCCTTTAGGCACGCCTCTGGCCGCCGCCACCAACACCCCGCGCCGTTACTACCATCGTCGCCGCATTAAACGGATATATTACTCATATTGTGAAATATGGTTGATAATGGATGGTAAAAAAAAAAAACCTGAAAAGCCCCAACAATTTATAAAAATACGTTACAGCCCTAGTAAAAAAACATGATCTTTCCAAAAAGTTACAGCATCATAACTAAACAAATTAACCAGTCAATTTATAATGGACATATAGAAGTTCATCCTCAAAGTCAGAGGTGGTTCCCATGTCTGCAGCTTCAAGTACACCCTCTAGTGCACAAATCACAATCCATTAATCGTATAAAATGATCAAAGAAAATTGAATTTAGAATGACAAACATTGTTGACCTCCAAAACTGTAATATACAGCCTGGTGCATGACCATTGTCCACCATACCTCCAGCTATTAACTTAGAAGCAGTCTATTTAGGGAGGAGGGGACCAACAAAATACATATATCATTGTCTATTCCTAATAACTTAAACATGCCATTAATGTCAAACCTATAGTCATGCCAACATGTTCTTATTCAAATAATTGACCTTTTATTTTTTTTTATTTTTTTCCGTCACAATGAAAATCCGGGGTACCAATACTGATTCTGTTTTCACATGTTAGTAATACATGTTTTCTGTAAGCAACATTTCCCCACATCTATGCAAGATTTTGTTGCAATGCAGAAATTAAAAGAATAAACTTACAAGGTAGACATTAGACAACTATATTAATCCACATATATATATATATATATAGGGACATAAGAGGTCTAAAGCGAACTTCTAAAATGAAGCCTGTTTCTATCAATATAACTTTTGAAATATTAAATTGATAAGTAGTTTCAAGTTTATCACTAATAACTAAAAAACGCATTCGATAAGTAGTGTAATGTATGAAAAGATATGGGCCTTAAAAAACGTGAGGGCTATAGCCCTAACATAGGGGCTTTGCATATGCAAATATATTGTGAAAGCAACAAACAAGGTATTAAACGTGATCAATGCATAACATCTAGTGATTGCCGAAAACTAGAAAGAGAACAACCATCAAGCAGAAATGCAGGGCCTTGTGTATAACTGTATTCTGATATATTTTGTGTTTGTGTATATTATATATATATAACAAAAAATGAACGCTTTGAACTAACACCGACTGTTTTAAACAAAAAAGGGGGAAAAAGGCAGAAATAACTAAACTAGAAGCAAAAAAAAAAGAAACACTGAAAATATATATGACATATAGAAAGATATGAGGTTGTTCACATAAAAAAGCCTACTAGTCTACTACCAAATTACCAAGATTACCTTGCCAAAACTAATCATCGTTGAGCAAGAATCAACAAAAACCTGTATATCACCCACTTGCTTTTCATGAACTTTTGATTTTCAAGATTGTGCCTTGCTCAAGGTTCCAAGACCATCATTCCGACAATGCATGATTTTGTGAAACACTTCTCTCAATTGGCGGTCCAATGTATCTAATCCATTCTTACAGACGTTACAAATGGAAGATAGATCTTGAACTCCATCTTTTACTTCTTTCTGCTGTTCTTCTGGCAACGGAAACTGTTGAGCAGCATCAATCAAGTCTGACATCAAGTTGATCGACTTTTCCATTTGGAGAATCTCTCTTAACAGCCCAGGACTGTTCTTATGTTCACGCTTCTTGGATTCATCCAAAATACGAGTATGAATCAAGAACAGAGGTGTACTCCATGAGAATTGCTTTGGTATGGAGAAATTAAACAGACCACGATCTTGACACGGGATAGCAGCCACTACAGTCCATAACACAAACGTCAAGACAAATCCCATTGTGAATATACAATTTGCAAGACCGTTTTGAGAAATTTCATTTGCTCGAGGCTGAACTAAGTTGCTGGCCATTGATTGAAGTTGCTTATTTGCAGACCAAGTATTAGATACACTCCAAGAAAGGGATTTAGAGTGTCCTTGCTTACGTTGATGACTTGAATCTTTTCCTTTGTTTGGGCGCCCAAAAGATCTGTTTCTATTGGAAAATGCAGATCCAGAGTCCTTATGATCATCAAGCATAGCAATAGCTAAATCAGTCAACGATTTCCTCGCCCTCCTAAACTGTCCTTCACCCATCACATTCCTCTGTTTTAACTCAAAGGCACTTGAAACAATCTCTAAATGCTTACGCCAAAGCCGAACTCTCTCAATCCCATCACGTACAGCATTACAGATATCAAGCGCCTTAATACTCCTATCAAAGAACTCTGTAACCAGCCTATCTAAAGGAGCTTTTGAAAGACTTTCCGCATTGTTCAAGAGAATAGTCTTAAAATCATCCTGACAAGCTACGTATGCATCTAGTACCTTCGACATCCATTCAATGGACAGAAACTCATCAGCAGATGCAGATGAAAGAGCATGAAACTGGCTCGATACTTGATCCTGAAACCCATCCAGTTCTCGGTCCAACTTTGACTTAGACACATTATTCACCTCCTCGGAATGAACTTGATTGTGATCACTTCCAAACCCTAAAATCGATCGACGAAATGTGCCAAAGGTCGTTGCGGAACTACTTGTAGACGGCATTTTAACTAAATAAGTATAAGACTAGTTTTCCCCAAAAACCTCTACACAAATATTTCACAAATCAACAAAAACCAATGAAGAAAAAACTAACAAATCATGAAAGTTCAGTTTACCCTGAAAAACATACAATTAAAACAAAGTTATTATACAAAACACGGATCAAGATCATATACTAAATATCAGTTATAAAAAATATTAAACAATATATGTTTTCCAAACTAATGCACATTTTTTTTATACCCAAACCAACGCACACCCACGTCAGGTCTTCAATTCTGACGCAGGTGTGCGTCGATTTTTTTTTTAAAAAAAATCAGTTGGATCAGTCTGAAACAAATAATCCAGTTGGGTCCTTCCTATAATGTTGTGTATCCCCCAGCCCAAACATATATCTTTTCAACTAACCCACACCCGCGTCATCAAGTCAGTACAGCTCTTTGATGAGAGTGTTTTTCATTAGTTGTAAAAACAAAAACAAACAAAAATATTCAGGTCCTTTTCTACAATGTTTTGATAATCATCACACCCTTAGCAAAAAAAATCATCAAAATTCAGATACTAATCACAAGATCATCAACAACTTACACACAATTTCAAGAATATGTTAACCCAACAAAACCCTAAAGAATCCATTTACATATAAACAAAAATTTCATAACTCACATATATACATATACATACACACATAAACATAAACAGATCTATATAGATACAAAAATGATGATGAAAATAAGTAGTACCTTCGAGAATAAGAAGATGGTGTGTGAGAAGTAAAGAATATATGTATATATATGTGTGTGTATATATATATATATTCTTTATATATATTTAATGTGTGAGAAGGAAGGAAACGTAGTGAAGGGGGTTCACGCCTTTTTCGAAGTTACTAAAGTGACATAAATCCCAAGACATACAAAGCGAAGTAGTATGAAACAAGGATGTTTTTTATATCGACAGAATCGAATAAAAAAATTATTATTTTATTATAATTAAACAAATCCTTAAGGGATGCATTAAATATTTATAAAATTACCATAAAATTTAAACGATATATTTTTAATATGAAAATATATAATTTTTTTAACAGTGAAACACTAAAGGCTTTATTTAGTACTTTCAATTTATAAATATACGTTTTTTTTTCCCACACACCTACCCTTTATTTTTGTGTATTATAATGGAGTTGTTATATATGGGTATAAAATTTTGTTTTTTTATAGGGTATTTTGGTTTATATTTATCTATTTTTGTGTTTTTTTATTTATAGTATTTATATTAATAATCCTTAGCTAGATTTGTAATTTATTACAAGTTGAAAATGTTATCTTAGCTGGGTTCGACTATCAGAAATAACTAGTCTATGAGTTTTTTTTTTAATCACTTGTAGTGGCTTATGATATATATCCCGTAGTCTAAAGTATGTGTAGGGTTTAACCATTATACGGTGAGGTGTTCCCTAATGTGTATACTGCCTTGTTAAAAAAAATAAGACGAGCACATGTATGTCATGTATCATACTGTCATGTATGTGAATTTAATATTTAAATAGCCCACGCTTAATAAGTTTTGAGTTTTGTTAGTGACAGCCCTTTAGGTTGTCAGTAAAAACTAATTGGGTGCATTAAAATTTGTAGCTTTCTGTTAGAAAAATCAGGAGACGGTTTTTAATATATAATGTACAAGTTTTTAAGCATGTAAAAGACTGTCATTATCATTTTCCATAAGTTTTTAATCCACAAGATACCATTGTTTTGGTTGGCCTAACAGTTTTTCATTTTTAATAATATGTTAAATTAAATTTGGCCTACCAAGCTTTTTTAATCATTTGTTACGTTATAACCACCATAAGAAGCCTAGTGGTAGGACTTATATCACATTCAAACTTGAGAAATTAAATAAAAAAACTGGTTGGTTAATAGTAGATAATTAAACCAAACTACATCAAAAACATCACATAGTAAAAATCAATGACAAAACTTTCATTGTGAAAATTTTTCTCATAGTCTTGTTTATTGTAATTGTCAAAAGTATTTCATTCATTTGTAGTCTTGTAATATTGTTGTAATTTTAGAATTTTTTGTACCTTGTATATAATAAAACTAGTATTCAGGTTCGTCCGATAGATTGAAAATCTCAAAATATCTATCTACATTATAAAACAGTAGTTAACCGAGCCTTCTAAAGCACTCCTTAATACTAAAGCTATGTTTAAAAATTGCCACGTAGGATTTATCCTATGTGGCATCTCCATAATTTTTTAACAATATTGTATAAATTTAATACAAAATATTAAATAAAAATAATATAATAACAAATCAAATCTCATACTCCTATATTTTAAAAGAAAATCCTGTACATGAAAAATACAAAATATTCATAATATCAAATCAAATCTTATACTTCTATATTAATTATAAAAATCATAAAGAATCATGTACATGAAAAAAAGAATATTTATATCTAAAACTACTTTTACTTCAAAGTTTTCCAAACGAAAAAAAATATTCTATTTTTAGAATAGTTTTGTGCTTGAAATTGCATGGACTTTCAACTATTTGAAATTATAGCTAGATTATATAAAACTTTTGTAAAAAATATATAAACTATATCAAAATTTAGAAATCATTTGAAAATATTATTATTATTAGATTATATATAACAAACAATTTTGTTGTTCGTGTCCTTCCTTCTCTTGGCCGAACATATAAAATAAAGTAATCGAAATTGGTTTGTATTCTAGCACAAAACAAAGTCTATTATATAATGATAATAATTGTTACTTGTAGGGGTGATCAAAATACGGGCCAACCCGTAAAACCTGTTTAACCGGCCCGGAAAAAACCGAGCCCGACCCAACCCGTTAATTATATGGTCCGGTCCACGGGCCTATATTTTATGAAATCTCGGGTTGCGGGCAGGGCTAACCCGGGGAAAAACCCGAGAACCCGCCAACCCGGCCAACATTAACATTACATTGTTATAGGATTTATGTAGATTCACGTAAATATATTTTATATATTATAATAATATTTTTACTAGTATTTTAATATATTTATATATGTATTTCAGTATTTGATTTGGTTTTCAATTCCATCCAACAAACTTCTTTTTTATGTAAAATCATGTTAATAATGTAATTAGGAATTTCTCACATAATTTCTTAATGTTGTTGATAGATAAAGTACAGCCAAAACGAGAACCATAAAGAGATATTGTATTGTAATTAAACCATTATTACGAAAACCATAAGAACACTTAAAAAACCATGAAATATATTGTTGTTATATGGGTTACGGGTTGGCCCGCAAAAAACCCGAGCCCGCATGCTAACCTGAACCGGACCGACACATTGAAACATGGGCCGGTCCTCGGTCCACATATTTTGTATTTTTTGGGTCACGGGCCGGGTCGCGTTGAGGTCGGGTCGGGCCGGGTTGAGCCCATGATCACCCTAGTTACTTGAGTTTTATAAACGAGTTTCTTGGTTGACAGAGATAAAATACTTTATTTCTTTATTGTGTTTGAGATTATATTTTTTCCATCACTACATAAGGTATTTTCTTCATCTCTTCAGCATAACTGAAAGCAAAAACTATAACGTTTTTCTCTTATTTATCTTATTGGTTTTTTACTTATACGTATGTAACATCCACGAATTTTGACACTTTGACTTTTATGTAAAATGGTTAGTAAATTCAAATAAAGAATGATTTAGCTCCTTTGAGATTAAATAATAGGCAAAACGCTTAATGGGTCACTTGACCACTCATTGGACGGTATGATTTTAGACAACAAAAGGGCAACGATTTATTTGAGCTAGTAATGTGTGAAGCGGGTCAACCCACGACCCCAGACCCGTGACCCAACCCCACCCCCCTCCAACCTCCACCACCCCTTTCAATTTCCCCATCTCTTTCTCTCTCTATCTTTCTCTCAAGAACACACACACACACACACACAATCTCACTCTCTCTCTAAATTCTCTTCATCAATTAGTGTATCTCAAGCTAGACTAATGCAAGATTAAGTTTCATCATCATCTCATCTTCATCATATCGAAAATTCGGGTTTTGAAGTTGAAAGATTCTCCCATTCGGGTCAAATTCAGGTTTGAACACGAGGTGAAGGTTTTGGTAAGTCAAATTCATCCCATAATTATCATTTCATGTTAATTTACATGTTTCAAGTTGATTGCAAACGAATTCGGGTCACAAATTGGGCAAAATCGAATTAGGGTTCAATTAGGGTTTGAAATGGGTCAAAATGGATTTGAGTAAGGATTTGATGTTATGAATCAAAACTAAGATGTGGGTTATGTTTATTTATGTTAAATGATGTTGGTTTGTGCTTCAAAACATGTCTTGAACCTTCCTAGATCGATCATTAGGTCAAAAATGGAGTTTTGGTGAAACGCCCGAGAATTTTTTTTTTTTTAATAAAACATTTATTATCTGTTATATTTATTTTATAAGCCGTAACTATTACCGATCGTTGTATACCCTCAAAAATAGAACCTGGCTGCATGACTTGTTACTTGACACGTATACCTTTCCAATATCCAAACACGTGATCTTTACATCATATAAGCTGAAGAAATAAAACACAAGACTGAAACAATAACGACTCGGGAGATATGACCAGGGCAGAGGATGGTTTATATGTAAACTCGATGGCCCGACTTTAAATCAAATAATGGAAGATGACTACTAACAGTTGGTCTATAAACTATCAGGTAGTGTTAACATCAATCCCCAATTGAAACTATATGAGACTAACTAACAAACCCGACTCTTGTTTATTGACCAGCAACTAAAATATAATTTGGACAAAAACATCATTTGAGTCTCATTGTGTGGAGCACCAAAAGGCCACCAATATTAGCTCAGATAAGTAGTTATACCGCTAGAGAGTTAGATCTTTAAAGTACCGGACTAGTAACAACCCAAGTCTTTTGACCAGAAGCAAAGTTCTATTATGATGTAGACTCCATAAAAAAAATTTCTATCCAATTTCTAAGAACTACCACCCGACACACTTTGACATAATAAAGATTATTACATAAAACCATCTGGTGGTTCGTAATGAAACGACCCCAAGCTGCCTAAATATCTACTTATTTTATGACAACAAACTGAAGTAGAACCTGGACAAAAGCATCAAGTAGTTTTTGACATGGACTACCAATGGGAACCATACTAACTACTATATACAGCTCGTATTTTATGATCTAAAGCTCAGGATATGAAGTGGACAAACAATCGGTTGAAATTTCTTTCGCTCACGAAGTGACCCGGTTGATTAACAATGACTAGTTTATCCTGTACAATGAACGTGCTGGAACATTTTATCTTATAACTAGTATACTCGACTTTTATCTTTTCCCCAACATCTATTAAGTACTACATAAGTGGGACTATTTACATACAATCTGACTGTCAAGGTTCAAGACACATATACATGACGGCTTTAAAACTGGTAAGCTGGGCAAGGGACTAATTACAACGGGTATACATACCAGCTCTCTACTAGTTTCATACTGACCAGAACTAGGAATAGGATTAGACTCAGACCAGAACCATTTCTACAAACAGGTACAAAACTACATTGCTACTTACTTACAACCGACCTTACATACTTCATGAAATCTGTTAAAAAAGCTTGTTATCAACTGGTTTAAACTGCAACTTTATAAGTTGCACAAAAAGGGCGTAACTAGTATCAAAGGAAGGCATAAGAGATACTCGTTACCCATCCAACGAGCAACACCGCTAGTGCTAAGCTATACCCTTCCCTGGATCTTTTCGGGCTCCACTTGTCTCACCTAAAAGAAAAAAAAACATAATATATAACGGTAAGTATAAATACTTAGTGAGTAAACGGATTCTAGCATGTAAAGAATGCATAATCTAAAATCTTTCTGTTGTGATCTGAAACAAATTCAGAGTCACATTCTAGTATGTAAGGAATTCCTTTTCTATTAATTCTATGCATTCAACATTCATAAAATAAACGGCATACTCATACGAGAGATATCTAGATCAATCCCGTATAAAGTAACCTTCTGATAATGTGATAGGTACATACCCTCATACATATCTAGATGCATTCCGGATATTACCTACCATTCTATTCTATCCGTTACTCACCTTATAATCACCGTTAGCTTTTAAGAAAAACTTGGTTGATCTCTTGTATCACCTATACACAAAGCATAATACAAGTATCACTTAAAGGTTACAATACAACTATCTATTCTTTTTGGGCTGTTTTCCATCAGTATATAGCTACAAAACAACCCTTAGCTAATATGACCATTTTCTAAAAATCGAGTTTTCTTTGAGGAATTACATCAAACACTTTGTCTACATGGTTTTATTCACTATAAAAATTACTTCTTCTGTTTAAGTAAAAATCCATGTATATGCTACATCAATTCCAATCAGCTTGTTACAAATCACTAGTAAATCAAATGAAGCAAAACTTGTATAATCAAATCTCATAAAACATATCTTTCTCTTTTTGACTAAAACATTGTGGTACAAGATTACCACGCCATCTTTAACTATAATATTTTAACTACTAAGTTGAGACTCGTATCTTATACAATAAAATCAGGTTGATTATATCTAGTAGAAAAATTCATACCTTGATTAACTTTTGATTAAAGACAGTAATCACTCTAAATTTACTTCTAGCTTGCTAAAATCAGTTTCTTCTATAACCTTGAGCTGATGAACTAACGAGAGGGTCACCTACTCAAGACACCATATTCTCACACACAATGTATATGTCGTGTATGTAGAAGGAGCTCCCAGAGAGTTCCATTAACTTTCCTTTTCTTTTTCTTTATTAACTTCTAGATATAATTTTATTCAAGTTTATCCACTAATAATCAAATGAACTTCACATATATGACATAATGAGTCCCTAAAATAACTTACTATGTACACTAAAAGTACTAACTTGTTAACTAGCACTATAGACATATACTATATACTATATATACACTTGATATAACTTTATATCATAATGTCCATATTTTAGTGTACATAAATTAAAAATACTTATTTAATTTACCTTAGATTATGGGGTGTTACAACTCTCCCCTACTTGTTCTATTTGTGTCCTCACAAACCATTCTTGATACACTCCCGGGTAGTATTTAATCATTTCATTTTCAGGCTCCCATGTGAACTCAGATCCCTTTCTATGTTTCCATTGTATTTTAAGCAATCTAACTTCTTTGTTTCTAAGTTTCTTCACTTTAAGATCAAGGATCTTAACGGGTTCTTCCACGTAGTTAAGTTTATTGTCAATGACAATTTCTTCTAATGGCACGTACGCAGCTTCATAAACCAAGCATTTTCTTAGATGCGACACATGGAAGGTATTGTGAATACTACTGAGTTCATTAGGTAGTTCTAATCTATAGGCCACCTTGCCGACTCTTGCCAATATCTTGAAGGGACCAATATATCGTGGACCAAGTTTTCCACGTTTTCTAAAACGAATAATTCCCCTCCACGGAGATACTTTCAACATCACGTTATCTTCTTCTCTAAATTCTATTGGACGTTCTTTTATCAGCAGAGGTTTTATGTCGATCTTGAGCCATTCTAAGTCTTTCACGTATCTGGTTGATCTTTTCAGTTGTTTTCTGGACAACTTCAGTACTGCCCAATTCTCTTTGTCCAACTCCCCCCCCCCCCAACAGATAGGAGTTCGACACTTTCTCCCATATAGCATCTCATACGGTGGCATTTTGATGCTGGCATGGTAACTATTATTGTATGAAAATTCTGCTAATGGTAAATGCGTATCCCAGCTACCTCCAAAATCTATGGCACAAGCTCTAAGTATATCTTCTAGTGTCTGGATTGTCCTTTCACTTTGTCCGTCGGTTTGAGGGTGATATGTTGTACTCAAATTAATACGAGTACCCATCTCTTCCTGGAATTTCTTCCAAAATCTTGAAGTAAATCGACTATCTCTATCCGAAACAATAGATACGGGGACTCCATGACGTGCTACCACTTCACGTAAATACAAATTTGCTAAACCCTCTGAAGATGAAACTTCTTTGATTGGTAAAAAGATAGCACTTTTTGTTAAACGATCTACGATTACCCAAATTGCATCATGTTGTTGAGGTGTTTTAGGCAATTTGGTAATCAAATCCATTGTTATGCATTCCCATTTTCATTCAGGAACTGGCAAAGGCTGCATTTTTCCGTACGGCTGCTGATGTTCGGCTTTCACTTGTAGACATGTAAGGCACTGTTCTACATATTTAACTATCTCTCTCTTCATACCTGGCCACCAGTAATCTATCTTAAGGTCGTGATACATCTTGGTGGTCCAGGGTGAATTGAGTATCTTGATTTATGTGCTTCATCTAATAAAAACTTCTTGAGTTCTTTGGAATTTGGAATCCAAATTCTGCCAAAATATGTTCTAAGTCCTCTAGAATCTTCAACTAAATTATGAACTTGACCTTTGAGACGTTCTAATTTCACGTCACCATGCTCCCATGTCTCTTGTTGCACTGTTCTGATACGATCAAAAAGATTAGGAGTGACTATCATTCTAAAGGATTTAATTTTTAGAACATTTTGTTTCGTTTTTCTACTTAATGCATCAGCAACAACGTTAGCTTTTCCTAGGTGGTAGAGGATCTCACAATCATAATCTTTTACTAAATCAAGCCAACGCCTCTGTCTCATGTTGAGATCACGGTTATCAATGAAGTATTTGAGACTTTTATGATCAGTGTAAATCTTGATCTTAGCACCATAAAGGTAGTGCCTCCAAATCTTGAGAGCAAAAACCACAGCTGCTAGTTCTAAATCATGTGTTGGGTAATTTCTCTCATTTTTCTTAACTTGTCTTGAGGCATAAGCAATAACACGTCCTCTTTGCATAAGCACACATCCTAATCCATAATACGATGCGTCACAATACACCACCATATCTTCATTACCTTCTGGTAAAACTAAGATGGGTGCTTTACTTAACTTCTCTTTTAAAGTTTGGAATGCCCACTCTTGCTTTTCTCCCCTATTAAATTTAACATTCTTTCTAGTAAGCTAGGTAAGAGGAGTTGCAATCTTAGAAAATCTTGGATAAAGCGTCTATAGTAACCCGCTAATCCAAGGAAAGATCTCACTTCAGTTGGAGTTGTAGGTTGGTCCCAATTCATGACTGCCTCAACTTTTACGGGATCAACTTTAATGCTTTGATCATTGATTACATGTCCAAGAAACTGAACTTCACGTAACCAAAACTCACACTTAGAAAATTTGGCAAAAAGCTTTTCATTACGGAGCATGCATAAAACCTGCCTTAAATGAGACTCATGTTCTCCTTCTGATTTGGAATATACCAAAATATCATCAATGAACACTATTACAGACTTATCAAGCATCGATCGACATACACGATTCATTAAGTCCATAAAAGTTGTTGGCGCGTTTCTTAAACCAAACGACATAACTATAAACTCATAATGGCCATATCTGGTACGAAACGCCGTCTTGGGAACATCTTCTTCTTGAACCTTTAATTGATGATAGCTTGATCTCAAGTCAAATTTTGAGAAGTAACTGGCACCTTGAAGTTGATCGAATAAATCATCAATTCTAGGTAAGGGATATCTATTCTTGATGGTAACTTTATTTAGTTCTCTATAATCAATACACATGCGCATGCTACCATCCTTCTTCTTTAAAAACAATACTGGAGCTCCCCATGGTGAACTACTTGGTCGAATAAAGCCTTTATCTAGAAGTTCTTGCAGCTGCTTCATTAGCTCTTGCATCTCAGACGGTGCAAGTCTATATGGGGATTTAGCTATAGGAGTAGCTCCAGACATAAGATCAATACGAAACTCTACTTGTCTATTGGGTGGTATACCCGGTAGTTCTTCTAGAAATACATCAGGAAAGTCTCTTACAACTGGAATATCATCAAGATTTTGGACTATTTTCTGCGTATCTACCACGTGGGCTAAGCATGCTTGACATCCACGTGACATGTGTCTTTTAGCCCTTGTATAGGTACATATCGTCATGGATGTTTTCTTTTTCTCACCGTATACAATCACATCTCCCCCACTTGAGGGCTTAAGTCGGATTAGCTTTTCTTTACATAGAATGACACCTCTATTTTTACCAAGCCAATCCATGCCAACAACTACATCGAATTCTCCAATTGACATTGGAATTAAGTCAATTGGGAATCGCTCATTATCGATCTCTATCTCACAATCACGAAAAACATCAGACACATACACTGTTCTATCAGGCATTTCAACATCTAATGGGGGATTGAGCTTACTAATAGGAATAGTAAAAGTTTGACTAAATGAATGGGATATGAATGATCGATTTGCACCCGAGTCAAATAACACACGAGTAGGTACTGAATTTACAAAAAAAGTACCTGTCACAACATCCTGTGTTTCTTTAGCTCGATCTGCTGTCATCCGAAAAGCACGACCCGGGGGTCTTGATGTCACTACTCCTCTCCTGTCGGCATTTCTCTTCTCGTCGGGCAGGCTGGGCTTAAGTTTTAACTTGGGGCATTCTGTTGTCATATGACCAGGCTTGTGGCACTTACCACAGATACGCAACAGATCTGGGCAGTCTCTACTAAAATGCCCCATTCTTCCGCATCGATAACATGCTTTTGAGCCCAATTGGCAGACGCCTGGATGTCTCTTATGACAAGTGTCACAAGTTGGAAATCCTTTTCTTTCAATTCTTTGGCTACCTCCTCCAATTTTCTGCCTCTTTGATGATGTATTTCCATGCACGAATCTTCTCTTAGGGGAGTCTCGACCTTTGTTTGTCTCTTGCCCTCTTTCCAAAGCTGCATTTACTAGTTCATCAAAAGTTTTCCAATGGCCAAAAGAGAAAAACTCACGGATCTCTTTCTTTAACGTCTCCCGATAATGATCCATAAGTCTGCTTTCATTTTCCATGTACTCGGGACAGAAACGAGCTCTATCTAGAAACATTCCAGTGAATTCATTAACAGATTGTGAAGTTTGTTTCATATTCAAAAATTCACGACGAATTTTCTTTATTTGAGCTTCAGGAGAGAAGTTCTTAAGGAAAATATCTTTAAAATCCTTCCAAGTCAACAGGTCAATAAACTCAGTCCTTTTCATACGTTTCTGAATATACCACCATTCTTTACCACGACTCCTTAATAGGTTAGAGGTGAATGTAACCTTGAGTCTTTCAGGACACTCACAAGTTTTAAACGCCCCCTCAATCTCATAAACCCACCTGTAACTAACTAAAGGATTTTTCTGTCCTTCAAATACTGGTGGTTTGCAAGTTGAGAATTCTCTATAGCTAGACCGATCTTTTGCAGCTCGAGTTTCTTCAGCAGTAGCATCCCTTGATTGGTGTGTTAACATCCCTTCTTTAATCTTCTCAAGGTCATCAATAACAGCTTCGTTAATTGCCTCGGTTATTCTAACCAAGAAAAGAGGTATTAATGCTTCTTGAGATCTCGTGATTTCCTCTGATATAAGAGTTCTTAATTCTGCCTCCATAGCATCAGATACATGTGTTGACTTACGAGTAGGAGTTTCTAGATATTCTGGTGTAACTTCTCTTTCAGCATCATGATGACTACCCTCGGGTTCCTCCTGATGAGTAGGACCGATAGACGACTCAACATTTCTTTCAGTCATCTTAGATCACTGAAAGTTTAAACATAATTTATAAAGTTCAATTACATAGTATTTATACTGGCTACGGTAACCATAATCTGATATTAATAACTATCTAAGAACATTTAGAGCTTACTCCTCAAGATATTTCATGATTTCCAGAAGTACATGTTATATATGTAATTAGGATCACGGTGATCAGGCGTAATGATAGTTACATGATATAACGTATCCTTATGGCTATCATTCATATCTTGGTTTGCAATCTGAAGCAATTCTAAGTTCGCATACAATGCTAGCATGTGAAGATGCATACTGAATTTATCACTATAAAACATCAACAAACATTAGCGCAATTAGTTCTATAACAATCTATATTACTAGCATATATGATAAAATCTACACAGTTCAATAATTAGCATGGCAATTTGGTTTAAGTTTAAGTACCCAACTAACGGTGGATACCTAATTCTCTTAAACCGTGCTCTGATACCACTTGAAACGCCCGATAAATTATTTTTTTTTAATAAAACATTTATTATCTGTTATATTTATTTTATAAGCCGTAACTATTACCGATCATTGTATACCCTCAAAAATAGAACCTGGCTGCATGACTTGTTACTTGACACGTATACCTTTCCAATATCCAAACACGTGATCTTTACATCATATAAGCTAAAGAAATAAAACACAAGACTGAAACAATAACGACTCGGGAGATATGATCAAGGCAGAGGATGGTTTATATGTAAACTCGATGGCCCGACTTTAAATCAAATAATGGAAGATGACTACTAACGGTTGGTCTATAAACTATCAGGTAGTGTTAACATCAATCCCCAATTAAAACTATATGAGACTAACAAACCCGACTCTTGTTTATTGACCAACAACTAAAATATAATTTGGACAAAAACATCATTTGAGTCTTATTGTGTGGAGCACCAAAAGACCAGCAATATTAGCTCAGATAAGTAGTTATACCGCTAGAGAGTTAGATCTTTAAAGTACCGGACTAGTAACAACCCAAGTCTTTTGACCAAAAGCAAAGTTCTATTATGATGTAGACTCCATAAAAAAATTTTCTATCCAATTTCTAAGAACAACTACCACCCGACACACTTTGACATAATAAAGATTATTACATAAAACCATCTGGTGGTTCGTAATGAAACGACCCCAATCTGCCTAAATATCTACTTATTTTATGACGACAAACTGAAGTAGAACAGGCAGAGGATGGTTTATATGTAACCTCGACGGCCCGACTTTAAATCAAATAATGGAAGATGACTACTAACAGTTGGTCTATAAACTATCAGATAGTGTTAACATCAATCCCCAATTGAAACTATATGAGACTAACTAACAAACCCGACTCTTGTTTATTGACCAGCAACTAAAATATAATTTGGACAAAAACATCATTTGAGTCTCATTGTGTGGAGCACCAAAAGGCCACCAATATTAGCTCAGATAAGTAGTTATACCGCTAGAGAGTTAGATCTTTAAAGTACCGGACTAGTAACAACCCAAGTCTTTTGACCAGAAGCAAAGTTCTATTATGATGTAGACTCCGTAAAAAAAATTTCTATCCAATTTCTAAGAACTACCACCCGACACACTTTGACATAATAAAGATTATTACATAAAACCATCTGGTGGTTCGTAATGAAACGACCCCAAGCTGCCTAAATATCTACTTATTTTATGACAACAAACTGAAGTAGAACCTGGACAAAAGCATCAAGTAGTTTTTGACATGGACTACCAAGGGGAACCATACTAACTACTATATACAGCTCGTATTTTATGATCTAAAGCTCAGGATATGAAGTGGACAAACAATCGGTTGAAATTTCTTTCGCTCACAAAGTGACCCGGTTGACTAACAATGACTAGTTTATCCTGTACAATCAACGTGCTGGAACATTTCATCTTATAACTAGTATACTCGACTTTTATTTTTTCCCCAACATCTATTAAGTACTACATAAGTGGGACTATTTACATACAATCTGACTGTCAAGGTTCAAGACACATATACATGACGGCTTTAAAACTGGTAAGCTGGACAAGGGACTAATTACAACGGGTATACATACCAGCTCTCTACTAGTTTCATACTGACCAGAACTAGGACTAGGATTAGACTCGGACCAGAACCATTTCTACAAACTGGTACAAAACTACATTTCTACTTACTTACAACCGACCTTACATACTTAATGAAATCTGTTCAAAAAGCTTGTTATCAACTGGTTTAAACTGCAACTTTATAAGTTGCACAAAAAGGGCGTAACTAGTATCAAAGGATGGCATAAGAGTAACTCGTTACCCATCCAACGAGCAACACCGCTAGTGCTAAGCTATACCCTTCCCTGGATCTTTTCGGGCTCCACTTGTCTCACCTAAAAGAAAAAAAAACATAATATATAACGGTAAGTATAAATACTTAGTGAGTAAACGGATTCTAGCATGTAAAGAATGCATAATCTAAAATCTTTCTGTTGTGATCTGAAACAAATTCAGAGTCACATTCTAGTATGTAAGGAATTCCTTTTCTATTAATTCTATGCATTCAACATTCATAAAATAAACGGCATACTCATACGAGAGATATCTAGATCAATCCCGTATAAAGTAACCTTCTGATAATGTGATAGGTACATACCCTCATACATATCTAGATGCATTCCGGATATTACCTACCATTCTATTCTATCCGTTACTCACCTTATAATCACCGTTAGCTTTTAAGAAAAACTTGGTTGATCTCTTGTATCACCTATACACAAAGCATAATACACGTATCACTTAAAGGTTACAATACAACTATCTATTCTTTTTAGGCTGTTTTCCATCAGTATATAGCTACAAAACAACCCTTAGCTAATATGACCATTTTCTGAAAATCGAGTTTTCTTTGAGGAATTACATCAAACACCTTGTCTACATGATTTTATTCATTATAAAAATTACTTCTTCTGTTTAAGTAAAAATCGATGCATATGCTACATCAATTTCAATCAGCTTGTTACAAATCACTAGTAAATCATATGAAGCAAAACTTGTATAATCAAATCTCATAAAACATATCTTTCTCTTTTTGACTAAAACATGGTGGTACAAGATTACCACACCTTCTTTAACTATAATATTTTAACTACTAAGTTGAGACTCGTATCTTCTACAATAAAATCAGGTTGAATATATCTAGTAGAAAAATTCATACCTTGATTAACTTTTGATTAAAGACAGTAATCACTCTAAATTTACTTTCTAGCTTGCTAAAATCAGGGTCTTCTTTAACCTTGAGTTGATGAACTAACGAGAGGGTCACCTACTCAAGACACCGTATTTTCACACACAATGTATATGTCGTGTATGTAGAAGGAGCTCTCAGAGAGTTCCGTTAACTTTCCTTTTTTTTTTCTTTATTAACTTCTACATATAATTTTATTCAAGTTTATCTACTAATAATGAAATGAACTTCACATATATGACCCAATGAGTCCCTAAAATAACTTACTATGTACACTAAAAGTACTAACTTGTTAACTAGCACTATAGACATATACTATATACTATATATACACTTGATATAATTTTATATCATAATGCCCATAATTTAGTGTACATAAATTAAAAATACTTATTTAATTTACCTTAGATTATGGGGTGTTACATTTGGGGTGTTTTAGCTTGAAACCTGATGCTGTTTGGCTGCAGATAGGGCTCACTGCGGCACAGTGGGAGGTGCCAAACCCCACTGCGGCGCAATGAAAAGCTGTTGAACCGAAAACTCTTCGTCAACTTCAAACGGTTATAACTTTTGATCCGTAAGTTCAATCGAGTCATATGACCTATCATTGGAATCGTATAAGAGTCTACTTTCTTGTAGTAACATTCATTTTTCATGAATCATTCTCCATTTTTAAAAATGTCGAGTCGAATGTGTCTTGTTCTTACGCGGGAAAGGGGTTAGACGTCTAAGAGTTGTGACTCGACCTTAATCTTACCAAACCAACTTGTTTAGGATTATAGAAGCTGACTTTGTTGATAATATGATATTTATTGCTAGGTTGCGGACTCGTAGCGGTTGTTGAGCATTTATAACTCTTTATTAACTCGTTATCGTAGCTTGGAAGCCAAGGTGAGTTCCGTAGTTCCCTACTTGCTTGAGATTCGGGCTGGAAAGTGCAACCATACGTGTTTATTTGTTGATTGATTTATTGATGGTTTGATAGTTTTAATTAATTTATTTGCACTTGTTATGATTAAATATTGTGTGATTGAATGTTGATTGAATTGTGCATTGATTAATGGCTAGCTTGATGGATTGTTTGATGGATTATGCATATGATTGGATTAATGTGGTTATTTAGGATAGATGTACATACATGGAAGTCGACTTTGCTTTCAAAAGGTTTGAGATGTGGTGGGAAGACTGCGGGTGACCCTGTATACAAACATCAAGGACTCTTTGAAAGCAAACTCTCTTAAGTGTATGTATGTGTAGTTTAGTTAGTTGGATTGATGGATGATTATTGATGAAATTGTGATAGAGGCAATACACTTGAGCATTGACATGGATATTGGCTAGTTTGTTGGTCCTTGTGATAAACCAAGGCTTGGGGCTGTTCGGGGAAATGCATTTGGGATTGCATTGGTTGGTTGTTGATGAGACAAAAGGCAGGTTGTTGAACCGTAAGGCCACGATGGCAAGTTGTTGAACTGTAAGGCCACGAATGGTTACTAAAGGCAGGTTGTTGAACCGTAAGGCGACGCTATGAGTACTTTGGACATTGACATGCATATCATACGCATTATGACATTGACATGCATACGATTCCTATTTGGCATTGGCATTATATGTGTTTACCATTACGCTTGTTTATATCGTGAGATCTTGATGGGTTGATAGTGTGGTACGTGAAGGCTACTTGTATGTTTGATCTTCCTTATATGTATTGTG
The DNA here is from genome assembly GCF_010389155.1 of Erigeron canadensis. NCBI lineage: Eukaryota > Viridiplantae > Streptophyta > Magnoliopsida > Asterales > Asteraceae > Erigeron > Erigeron canadensis. The sequence goes on from NC_057765.1 coordinate 23,131,829, forward strand.
ATTATTGTCGATGGCTCCTTGTGATCCGTCACTACGAACTCACCAACCTAGTGTTGACTTTGTTTAGTGCACTTTTCAGGTATCCATGTGAAGTTGGAGTATTGATTGGCTACGTGTCGTTTCTGCTAGAGCTTGGACTGAGACTTTCATGGATCCGTGATCCGTTGTCCATTTAGGGTTCATGTTTAGCACTTATGAAATTAGTTGTAATGACCCGTTTCATTTCTCATTCATGGCTTCTTGTTTACCTTGTATCTTATACCTTAAATGTTGGTTTGGATTCTCCGAATCCTTTATTTTCATGTAGTATATATTCTACGATAATTCCACTGTGTGCTATATAATTTCAGTGATATTTCGGGTTCTAGCCCGGGGTGTTACAACGTATTATATTTATGTGTATGTTATATGAATAAATTGTTGTCATGTTTAGTTTTTTGTTTTGTACATATAATTACATTTGATGAATAGATAGGCATGCTACATATTTTCCACTTTCATTGTTGCTATGTATTATTATTGAATACAGTAATATATGTTATAATCTTTTTTTAATAACCTATGTAGTAGAGTCCAGATTCAGCGCATGTTGTTTAATCTTTTTGTTGACCGTTTTTGTTGTTAACCATAATATGAAAATACAAGGGCCAACGAATGATATAATTGTATAGATTAACACAAAATACTTTTAATAATTATCAATATCCACATCTAAATTGTGGTTAAAAAAAATATATCCACATCTAGATTATTTTTCTTACATTCCGTTCATTAATGACATTTTAATTAGCCGCACATCGTGCGGGTAAAAGACCTAGTATATATATATATCAAATGTAAATATAAAAATAACAAAACAGGTGAAAAATAACAAAACTTGAACAAAAACTAATGTAAAAAAATAAACCCTTGTGTAATAGAAGAATAAGCATAATCAAACTATAATTAACAACAAACTAAATAAATGAAATGAAAAATAACAATAACATTACAATTAATAAAATATAAACAAACACGAACAAAATACCCAAAATTAAATTAAATTGGAATAGAAAAAACTGTATATTTTTTGTTGTTGAAAATTTCATGAAATTGATTTGTTTATTACATCTAAAAAGAGATTTTAGGGTGTCAAATGTACCATCAACATTCTCTTTTAGTTATATTATTGATTCATCTTTTGTTGTTAAAAAAAAGAAGTTAAACTGAACGACCAACTAAGGGTCTGTTTTTTTTACTCATTAAGTGTTGAATGTATTAAGTGGCTGAATGCATAAATAATGTCTGCATGTGTTAAACCACAACGGCATTCCGAAGTCCTGCAATGATGTTAGGATCCTGTGAAACTAGGGCTCAAGTCTGAGCATGCGAGGTTTTACCTCAAATTTAACGTCGTGCTTTCTGTAGCGGTTAAATTGGTGGGTTTTCCCTCCCTTGTGGTCCTTGACTACGTGGATCGGTCGCTAATGACTGCATGCCCGAATGGATGTAACGGCTAGCCGTCTTGTGCCACAAACGTTCAAAAAAAAAGAAAAAGATAATCAACGGTTATTTTGTGTTTATCAATAATCATGACAACATTAAAATTAAAATAAAGGGTTTGCTAAATACATCCCTTAGGGCTGTGTTTAATGTGTATAAATTGTTGGTACAGTTACCATGAAAATCAATGGACGGACTTTTAATATGAAAAATACAAGTTTTTTTTATGCACGTTAAATACAGCTCATAACATTTCCCTTAAAATAATCATGAAAAATAAACTTTGAATCAATGATTTAGTTTGGTACAATATTTGAATGGGTTATATAATTCATTGACATTAATGTGGAATATAATTTCCGTATATATTATAAGATAATAAAGGGTCATAATGTAAATAAATGGTATTAGTGGTGGTTTGATGGTGGCAAAGTCAGATATACCAAATACTAATATTCAAAATAATAAATAAAAATGATTTACATTTTACTATTTTAGATATATCAAATTTTCTTTTGAAAAACGAAGAGGGAGTGAAATGTTTTATATAATAATAATAATAATAATAATAATAATATAATAATAATAATAATAATAATAATAATAATAATAATAATAGGAAAATGATAGATCCTCCTAAAAATTCTCCTAATATATCCACTTGTTAACACATGGAATCCACTAATTCTCTTTCCTAATCTCACCCTTTGATTTTTCACATGTCACAATCTTATTAATTAGGAGGATTTTAGTCTAATAATTTAGGAGGATTGATCATTACCCATAATAATAATATAGATATAGAATTACAAAAGTATACTTGACTTTACTTTTAAAAATGAGAATTCATTATTTGTTTTATTTTTTTTATTAAATTTTTGTAATAATATAATTGTTTTATATTTTTGATTAAGTAGTGGTAAACCCCAAGATACTAGTACCTTACCAATAGACCATCTATTTTATTTAGAGTTCGACATATCATTTTTTGAAGGGAAATGATATTTTTACAACATAATTTGATAATTTACAACAATATCTGCATTATGCAGTTGTACTGTGTGCGATAAAATTTATATCTTTATTGTAGATAACAAAATTATATTGTAAAAATATCACTCTATTTTTTTAAATGGTTATCTATCTTTCTATTCGTTTAAAGGAAAAAGGTCTTTTTTCAATGATGATGTGACATGTAATTAAGCTAACAAAGTTAACATAAATTACAATTAAGTCCTATTTATATTTTATATTATACCGTTCAAATAATCTAAGTGTCACAAGTTAATCTTTTCTTTAAATTGTTAAGTCTTTTAAATTTAGCTAGATTGAAATTAATCTATACTATATTATAAAAAAAATAACCTTCTTTATTTTTGGTAATGTTGAAACTTGAAAGTGTGTAATATTTTCACTTGGCACCCCATAAAATATTTTCACATATACTACTCACTTAACATTAATGATTAAATTACACTATCAATATACTTTTTTATCTTTTAAAATATGTTCATTAACCTTACATCAATTATATACACAACTCAACACCGCTCCACCACCAACCGTCGCCCAACCATCACACCGTCGCCACCATGACCACCGTCGTATCGCGCGGGTACCGTGCTAGTTTCCAATTATGTGTTTACTTAAAGCAAAAAAGTAAGTAAGTGAATTATTTGATATTATTATATTTAATTAACTAGATTATTGTCCCGCGTAGTACGCGAGATATCATATTTAATTAATGACATGTTATCATTTTATACTATATTAAATTGGAAAACATATATAAAAGATGTTGAAAATGAATTATTTAGTATCATGATGCAAAATTAAGATATAAATTAGTAATTGTTAATTTACAAATAAACAAAGTTTCATTGAAGATTATTATATTTACAATTAAATTTAAGATATATCTCTATATACAGAAAAAAAAAAAACATAAAATTTCATGATTTCATGTTTCTATAAACAATACTAAAACTTAAAATTATTGTATCAAGTGATAGTTTGAAATTCAAGATAACCATATTTGTTTAGCAAAGTATAATTAAGAACTAAGTATAGAATTGCCTTCTTTTTAGTTGGAGAAATCCACTTTGAATCTCACTTTCTATATTTGTAGGAGTAAATTATGAGGGGGGTTTTTCAAGTAACATGCGTTTCATTTCATAAATTTGTGGTTCGAGCTCTGCATACTATCTATTTGAATGCATTGTGGTTTCTCGAATGTCTACTACTAACTCGTTGTTTTAGGAAAAAAAAAGACGTCTAAATATATTAGTCATTTTTTATAATCTTTCACGCACTTTAATGCTTATATAAATGCACACAGATAGATAAACGAATAAAACAAAAATAACCTTATATAAAATATCAAAGCATCATAGCAATATTTAAGGACTACATTTACATCTAATATTCATTTGATTACTTTCAAGTGAGTTTATAAATACCATCTTTTTGTTCAACAGATAAAAACCATTATTTTAAAAGGTATCAAACGTATATCAGTTCCTCATTAGATTTATAGATTCTTTTCATCTTTATTTAAAATTTTAACTTTATAATTTTTTCTTAAGATTTTTAGCCTCAAAAAGTCAACGTTTCGTGTTTATGTGATTTTTCATATGATAAAACGCAATTAATAATATTACTGTAAAAGTTACATTTGGTAAGCTAAGAAGGTGTTTGAGATTGCATCTTGATGAATTATTTGATTATTATGTTTGCATAACACAAATAATGCAAAAAGTGTTTGGCAAAATAAAAAAAAATGATTATTTGGGTTTTCATATAGACATAACGTAGTTTTGAAAAAGCAGGTTGGGACATATTTTTTCAAAACGCGAATTTTTTTGCAAAATGTATTTTACAAACGCAACCCTTGACACCCGCTAAATAACTACTCTAGTTATGTTAAAATGAAAATTATGTTTATAGCGTATTAGCTAATACGTGATATAAACATAAGTTATTTAATAATTTAATAATAAAGCATTATTATCATCCTTATTTATTAAGATGCTATATAAGATTGTTGTCAAATTATAATGTATTCGATCGACATAAAACAATTGTGTATAATTTAAGTAAATAAGGTTATATTTTAAAATATATTTTTTCTAAAGTCGGTACTTTAAATTCTATAAGTTGGTTAATAATAACATATACTTTTAATGTCTTAAGTTTACTTATGGTTTGTCAAGTATATTTTAACATTATATATTAGTTAAATAATTTATATAAATTTTTTAAAGATTTATTAGAGTTTAGGGTAATAGAAAACCTTGTTAAATTAAATTTATGAATATGAATCGAACTCAAAACCTTTCGAACTCAAAACCTTAGATAAAACTGTGAGTACCTATGACCAATTAGGTTGACCACCATTATCTAACTTTATTAAACCAAATAACTAAATAAATATAATATATATATAATAATGCATGCCAAATTATAACTTAAATCTAATCCTTGACTTATGATGAAGTATACTTTCACAATTGCTCCTCTCGACATCATATATTATGTGTGTTTTTCGACATGAGTTTTTTACCATAATTAGAAAGGATATATTTTGACTAATCATATAAAGTGAAAGTATTAATATTGTCATTTAAGAAAGATAAAATAATTTAATTTAATTTAATAGTTTTAAATCAAAGTTGGAACTCATCTAAGGGTTCCTATTTGTTTAGGAATGAATTTAGGACCTTGTTATAGAAGATTGTTCATTTGAATCTATAATTTTTGGTGAAACCCAAGGACCAAATCTTGACCCTTGATTTATCCTAATCAATGGATGAGATTAATCCTCTTCTTCTCTCTTCTCTCATTCTTCTCCGGCAACACAACCGCCGTCCACCACCTCTTCTCTTCTCCGGCGAGACAACCGCCTGCTACCACCTCCTTCTTCTTCTCCGGCGCCGCCGCCACCTCCTCCTCCGTCTCCGACCACCCAGCCACGGCGCCGGCGCCGGCAAGGGCTTCGCCCGTACCGTAGCACACCGCCACCATCTCTTGGATTGCCGCCCATCAAATCCATACGATTCCCATATGCGTCCCTTGACGGTTAAGTTTAGAATAGATAAGGGCCTTTGGCCTGTACCGTATCCACCCGAAAACGAAATTGATAGTCGCCGGAGATGCCACCTGGGATATTGTCGCCGCCGGAGATGAATCTTACCGCCGGAGATGATGCTTGATGTTGTCGGAGATGATGGTTGATGTCGCCGGAGATGATGGATGATGTCGCCGGAGCTGGCTGCCGGAGATGGAAACTTTCATGTATAATTTTATTTTTAATTTCAACTATTGATGATTGTTGATCCAAGTGCTGAGATTGAGCCCTTGGGTTTCACCAATTTTGATGGATTCACGTGAATACAATATATATATTGGTAGATAGATAGATATTTTATTTATTTTTATTTTTATGAAAGATAAAACAAGTAAATAAATGATTTTATATTTTAGAAAATATTTCTTTTACATATTAAATTAAACATTTTTTTTCTTTTATATTTTTTGATTTATTATATAACTTACCAATTAATGATCGTTGTAGATATCATTTGGATTTTTATACATAAAGCTTATAATCAAATGGAAAGTTACAATGGGCGCAAGAGAATGGTAAGGTAATATGGGCTAAAGTGGTAAGGTAATATGGGCTAAATTCTTCAGATTAATGTGACTTATAAGTGTCCCTTGTGTTAACGATGTAATCGATATAATCAACTTACAAAAGTGATACAATTGGGAAGTGTATAGTGAATCAACAAGCTAGACTGCTTACTGATTAAATGTTCGCCTCTTAATTTTTGTGTTTTTATTTGAACTTTTGTTCGTATCTAGAGTAATCGTTTTATGTCTATCAAATCAACATGTAAAGATATATTAGTACATACATGCATAGTTGTTAAACTCTTACGAGTCACGAGTCGACTCTTACGAGTCGAGTCGATTTACATCAAAAACGAGTCGACTCGTTAGGTGACTCGTTTTTGTCCAGACTTTTACGAGTCGATATGTAAACTTGGACCGAGTCACGAGTCGCAAATTTATAATTATTTTAATTTGATACTATCGTTATATATTATATATTATACTTAATTTGCTACATTAATTTGGGTGTTAGCTATGTAGTTTTAATCATTTTATTGCGAATTTGGAGATAAATTGTAAGTTTATGCCTCAAAAACTATTGAATAAGTAATATTTTGGTAAAATTTATTAAGATAGTGAACTTAATATACTTCTAAAAACGTCACTTATATATAATTAAATATATTATGTAGTACTTAAAAATGTCCTAACTCTTACGAGTCGACTCACGTTTCGAGTTACGAGTCAAAAAATCATGCTTTAAGTCGAGCCAAAAGATACGAGTCGACGACTATGCATACATGCAACTAATAATAGAGATTGTTTGATTCACACTTCCAACTACAGTACAACCAGAACAATACTAGCTAGTGGGAAGAAGATTCTTTCAACTTAAGTCTAGTTGAGTAAATCTTGACACTCGAATAAAAATCAAGGATCAAGATTTAAAAATCATCTTTATGCATGTGTTCACATTTCCTGCCATGGGGTCACATTTCCTTTTTTCCTTCATTATTATTACCATATATTATTTGTCAACGGGAAAATTTCCATCCATATATTTCCTTGTCTACACTGTCATTGAACAAGGTATGAGGTAGGCAATTTGTAACGAACTTTACGTTAAAAAAATGAAAAAAATCTTTGAACTATAACGATTGCAATGAGATGAAAATGGATGTGTTCGGTTTACAAAATGTTTGGAATTTAAAAAAATAGAATTTGATAGAATGTATTCTACTTATTAAAAATTTAAGTGGCGAACAGAATAGAGTTCATTCCCCTCACCCGTTATCAAATTAAGAAATGTTTGCAATTCATTAGAATGAGATTTCTTTATTTTTAAACAATTAAATATACTAAAAAATGAAGTTAAATTCCAATTTCAATTTTATTAAATTTCATAGAAAATATGTTAACCAAACATATCTTAAATTCATCAAATGTTAGAGAAAAAGAATGAAGAAGTTTGTTGCAAGGAAGGCAAATGATGGGTTGTGCCCATTCTTTTTTTTTTATATTCGTATATGGTATATTTTTGAGGTAATATGTTGGGTTGTAATTTAGTAAATCTATATATCTTCTTCTTCTTTTATATTATAAAAAAATAGCTATTTATTTATAGTAATGTTGATGTTGAATTTTGTGTAATATTTACACATAACATCCTTTAAATTATTTTTATCTACACTATCCACCTAACATTAATAATTAAATTACACTATCAATCATTTATCTTTCAAAATATAAATCAATTAACCTTTTACATCAATAACTTACACCATTCGACACCGTCACAGCGACGCCTACCGCCACATTGCTCGGGTATCGTGCCAGTTGTAATTATATGACCGGTTACTACATAATACTATTTGTAAAAAAATATTATCTGAGCCAACCAGCCAGGTCCAAGTTAAATATTTAAAAAAATCCGAATCTCTTACGAAATTTTATACGTATGAAAAAAAAACATATGATTTACGAGTACCTCCTACACCTTTCTATTCTGCTTAAAAAGAACTATGGTGTAGAAGTGGTTTGTTCATTTACATCCATAATTTTCCATGGATCTAAGGGGCTTAATCTTAGCCCTTGGGTCATTTCTATCAATGCCTAGGATCAAAACTTATCTCCTAATTTAAAAAAAACACAGAAGGGTATAATAGTAATTTGCACTAAAAAAAACTCTACCTTACTCCAGCCACTTTTCTTTCCTTCCCCTGACCAAAACACACATATACAAACACACACTCTCTCCCTCTCTCTTTCTTCTCCTCTCTTCCCCATCCTCCTCCTCTATAAATGACGACGACGACGACCACCACCACCATCTCCGACCATCACCGACACACACACACACAATTGCTCTCTTTCTTTCTCGTACGTTCAGTGACTCAGCTCTCTTTCTCCTCCTCCTCCTCCGGCCACAACAACCACCACCATCTTCTGGATCTTCACCTCAAACCACTAGCAACAACAACAAATAGATGATGATGTTTTAAATATAATTAGAGTAAGATTTTATGGAATTAGTTTTTGTTTATATATAAAAAAATGGATAAGCAAAACATTTTTACCCATGATTGTTAGGTTTTTTATATGATAAAAAGTTGTATTCTTGATTGTTGTTGTTTAAAATTTCTTTGAAGAGTTTTTCTCACAAAGTGTTTGATGAAATGTCTAAACCAAAATGTATGTACTAAATCAAATTTGATTATATACGTATTTACAAATTATACAGCCAATCATACTTGATTGTACATGATGATGTTTTAGATATTATTAGAGTGATATTTTATGTATTTTATGTTTTTTATATAAAAAATGGATAAACAAACCATTTTCATCCATGATTTGTAGTTTTTTTCTTTTATTTTTGTTTTTTCATATGATAAGAAGTTGTATCTTTGGTTGTTGTTGTTTAAAATTTTTATAAAGAGTTTTGTTAGGTCCAGATTTACTGGACTTGCTCCAGATGTGATTACTGGAGCCCTCTGAAGATTTGTCCAGAAATTATGTGAAGACCAGTGAACAACTTACTTGTACAGGAATCTAGATTCCACCAGATTTGTTCACTGGACTTCACTCCAGTCCAAATCTTTCCACTGAAGAACATTCTCACTGAAGTCGAAGACTGAAGTCTGAAGAAAGAAGTCTGACAAATAGCGGAGCTCACTAGAAGACTTACCAGATCCCCTGACTGGAGTCCTTGTCATTGTTATAGACCTTACAAGTCTGAACACTGATTACGAGGAATTGACTTTATACCTTTACATGCCTTTACCCGAACAATCCATGATGTGTGAAAATCTAGTTAAATTAAAACGAGAACTAAACAAAGACTCACCTCGTACTCGTCAAGTTCGTTACTTTATTCAATTCCCTTAATTAACTGGTTCCATTACTAAGACCGGTATCCCAAGTCGCCTTTCATAACTTTCCTAGCCAACTAATTATTTTGGTTAATTAGATAACAATTGTGTCTATTGATTGTACCCAACCATTAACCCGTTAACCCTTATTAACTATTAATTACTTTCTACCGTACCCGTCATAGAAACAATTGCTTCTAACCAAACAATCAAAATAACTTCTACACAACCTAGTTACCACTGAGATCATGCAAAAACTATCCGCAATTAAGAGTTAAATAACAAAGAATTCATAAGCTAAGATTACGACACAACGTTAAATCAAATCAACTTGAATTCAAAAGATTTATGCAACCATTATTCAATGTATCACTTCATCTTAGTGGATGACGAATTATTTAGCTACTCATAATAAAAAACAAAGCATAAAGAGTAAAAATATAGAAGAACATATTGTACCAATGTGTAGAAAACAAGTAAACGCTAAGAAAATCGACAACCGAATGCCTTGAAGCTCACGAACAACCCTTAGACCTTGATGGACGAAAAATCTGCTGAGAAAAGCCCCAAAGAACCCTAAAATCGACTAGAAGTGATTGTGTATCGAATGAGAGGGTTATGGTCTTGTATTTATAGAGTTTGCAAAAAGTCTTCACAAACCGACCTACAGGTGCGACGCACCAAGCTTCAGATGCGGCGCACCTGGCCTTGTTTCCAAAAATAATCTTGCCCGATATGCGACGCACTACAGGGTTGGTGCGTCGCACCTCCCTGCTTTTCAACAACTTCCAACTTTTCTGATAAGAAAATGCTCCGCACCACTATACCAGGTGCGACGCACCTGCTCTGTTTTCAGCCAAAACTTGTAGTTTTCATTCCGTCTTCACTCGTACGCGTCCACGAACCATCCTAGTGCATCTTCTAGTCCTCCGAAAGCTGTTTCTAACCATTTTACCTGTTCTAAGCCTGAAATCACTAACAATACCATCAAAGCATCGAATATACATATAATTTGCACATAATTAAGCTTAACACGACTTAGAAACGATATGGGAATATGCATATAAGTGGACATATCAAATCCCCCCATACTTAAGCCTTGTTTGTCCTCAAGCAAATTCAAATTTCAAAACAACCTTTCCCTTGGTTCTTGATTTGAAAAACATGACAATAATCAAAAAGAAGCTAAACGATGAAAATTAGAAAACAAATGAGAATGGTTAAGCAGTTTTAATCTTAAATAAAAATTGAAATGTTTGACAATATTTAAATGATCCATAAGCCTCGAAAACACGACTAAGCACTTTAATCAAATGAAAGAAGAACATCTCAACTAAATTTCTCTAACTAACAAACTATTGGGTTGAAATATCATATCAATCACTCGAAGCCTAGTCGTGATGCATATATTTTAACCATAGGCTTGTAATAGAATCGTCCCTATGTCGCCTTGGCACAAGTACCATATAACGTCCATCAAAAGAGGTAAAAACATGGTTGAAATGTACAAAGGCTCACAAGGGTTTTTAACAATGTGTTTGGGAATTTAAGGATATAATTGGTGTTAAAAAGAAATAACACAAACAATTAACAAAGTTTTACATATAGTCTAATCCAACACAACCCATATCACTAGTTGCCATCTATCCAAAGCCCAAAAGACGTTCTCCCAACATAACTCCCCAATAGAACGATTAATACCGACACCATTGTGGTGTATGACCTTCTCTTTTTTTCATTCTTTTCATTCTCTTTTTCTTTTTAATGAACTACTTTTACCCTATCTAATTGGTATCCCCTTTTTACAACTTTGAATTTTGTTGACAAATCATAGACAATCATGCTAATCCGAATAATCTAGACTTAATGAATAATTATGACGACATCAATCTACCCCCAATAGAGAATACACCAACCCGACACAATCAAGACAACCCCAAACCATCCAAATAGCATAGGCAACTAATGATCAACCGAGGATTTCGACTATCGGTATGGCGAGAATAGGTTACATATTTAAGTAGATTTAAAACAAACGAAAGGTTAGGCTCAACATGTTTTCTAAGTGTATCTTGCACTAAAAATGAATGCAAACAAAGGTTTAACAAGGGAAATTCACTAACCAATATGATTAGCTACTAAAACACATGCATACAAACATGGTTAAACAATGATAAACATAAACAAAGGGTGAATAAACAAAGAACAAGGGTTTAATCCTAAATTTACCTCTTTATCATCTAGCAAACTATGGGACGATCAACTAAGAAAAGTTCTAGAATCAATGCAATCACCGGCACACTCATATCAAAGAAAGAAAAGCGGAAATGGAATAAATTGACCTCAAACTTGCACATCATAGTTCAAAGCTCTAAAAGAGACTTTTACTTCCGGATAAATCCAAAAGCCTATGAGAGGGACAAATTTACAAGGCAACTAAACCAAAACCGTAACACCTATCAAATCTCTAATGGAATCAAAATCTCACATATTTGGTGTTTTGTGGTAGAGTGTGCTAGTCATGTAATCAATCCCGAATGGATTGCCTTAACGATCATTCAAAACACATTTCACAATTTAAAATTTTTACCAAAGGGAATATAGCTCAATTACTTACTAATATGATTAAACCTATGTGACAAAAGTAATTAAACTATAGGACAAACAATCAAAAGTTAAAAATTTATTCAATCCCATCAAAAGAGTCTCAAATTCACCCGGCTTTTTCCTATTTACCTACCCCCCATACTTGAGTTGTACCATGTCCCTATTGTACAATGAACTAAAGACAATCTATGGGAAATAGGTAAAAGCAAAAACAAGAAAAACAAAAGAAAAGAATTACGAAAACTTGCCGGATGTTGGTAAATGTTGATATGCTAGGTAGAATCGTCACAATGAAAGGGCGCTGAACTTACTGCCAGCATATGCATATGAATTTCTCCTCTCCAAAAACATAAAACACAACCAAAACAAACTCAAACATAATAAGCATTAGAAAATAAGTTAAATGAAATAACCAACCAAACCCCCCCCCCCCCCATACTTAGCGTTTACCCTACATACCAAATAAACTAACCTAAATACGGAAAAGTAAAATGTATGAGTGCCAACAAAGGGCATTACAACCAAATCGAAAAATAAAGTGCGCAATGTTTCAAATAACCATCAACCAAAGTGAATCAAATATAACCATGATGACTAAATGCCCACGGAATCCGGCACCGCCATCTTATCACCATCTCATCATCAAAATCAAGGATCAGGGAACACTATCAGCACCATCAGGATTACGCTCAGCAGCAAACCAATCATCTCCCGGAGCAACATGAGGAGTACCCATACCCATACGTCCTCTAGTCTCACCTCCATCCGGTGTGGAATAACTAAAGAAATCTCCTCCATATCGAGGAGCACCGGTATACATCCCATACCCCGAAGTCTGAGTAGCTGAATCAAACTTGGGAGGTCTATACGAGTATGTCTCCTACTGATAACCCTGCGAAGGAAAGAGATAATCAAAAGTACCTTGGCTAGGAGGTACTATCTCATGAGGAGTAAAAGTTGGGATCTCCTAGCGCTCATCCTCATCAACTTGACTGTATTGCTGCTGGTGAAACTGCTCATATTGCCTCTCCCACATTGGACGGAAGTGCTCTTGCTGACCAAGCACTCGGTGAAGCATACTATTCGCCGTCCAGGCATTATCAAGCAACATGTCTGTAGACCCCTGTAGACCAAAAACAGCCCCCTGCAAAGAAGATAAGTCAAAAGAAGATGAAGAAGAACCGGCTGCAAACTGAGGCACACTAGATCCATCCTCCCTACGCCTCTTTCCTACCGGCCGCTGCTCCTCTGGTAAATCCCCCACAAATACATCTCTTCCATCCACCTCAAAGATCAAACCAAAACTAATCAAATCATTGATTCCAAACCGACTACATGGAATCTTCACCAAACTCCTTGTATTCCGATTTGTATCAAACCCCAACATCACAAAAACCTTGCAAATAAAGTTCCCACAAACAAGCACACGATCCTTATGTGTAGCAAGATACTTCGCCAACACATAAGGTGCACAAGGAAAAGTGGAAGGAGAACCTTCATAAAACAACCGCATAAGCCAAGCATCAGTCGGGGAAACCTTCTCATTGTGATCATTTCGAACCAAGAAACAATGGGTGATCATCCGATGGATAACCTTCAAAATAGGTACCTGAATTTCTGATACCTTACTTACCGCCATGGCTAACTTACCACTTCCACCAATCTCGAACCAAAAATCCTTAGTCGTTTTATCATCATCAAAACCAGTAATATCCTTGTCAAACACACACTTCCTCAAAACCTCATAAGTATCCATATCATTCAACTCAGCTCCCGAAACCATCCCAGTTAAGTAAGCAAATTCAGGCACCGTACAATGCCTTTGAACTCCCCCTGCTCAAAAATGAATCACTTTCCTAGTATAGAACTCTTCCCTCTTCAAATTTGTATCAAATCTAATTGTACTCAAAAATTCAAGACACCATTCATGGACCGGTGTAATATCACAATTAAAAACATTTTCCCACATTCTATACGTTTTTATCTCCCCATTTGCATTCCTACTCTTGCAAGTAATCATCTTCATAATAGGTTCCCTTATATTCAACTTTTCAAAATCTCCCCAACTAACAATTTTCGGTTCCATGACATGCTTATAACGAAGGTCTTGGAGGCGGTTCATATAATGAATGCGTTCATTACCTGTAACTCCAGGGAAGCGCAACCACTCATGTGGTTCAGCGGGATGGGTCTTGGCACTCATGGTAAGCGCACTATCTCTAAAACGGCGGTTGTCACTTAGGTTGGGTTCTCCGAAGTCATAACCACGCCTTATGCCCGGGACAAACTCCTCACTGCTGCTGGAGCCTTCCACTTGCTTCCCTTTCTGTAAAAATAGACAAAAACAACCAACCAAGCAAGCATAAGTCACAAGAAACAAAAACGAACAAAAACAAAAATTCCAGACAACCTGGTGCGGCACACCCCCATACAGGTGCGTCACACCTGCTTCATTTTAGAAATCCCCGGCAGCGGCGCCAAAAACTTGATGTGTAAAATCTAGTCTTAAATTTATAAACAAGAAAATACTAATAGTTAGACTTCTACACACAGGCAGTGAACCTTATCATGTATAGTAAAGCTATCAGTAAGCCCAGGATCGAACACAGGGACTGATTTCGAGCAAGCGAGTTTAATGCAGTTTAAAAAGAGTTTTGGATTTTAAGGACTCCCGTCACCTTCAATTTTGAAAAGTTAGTTTAAAATTAAAAAGAGTTAAAAAATTCCGTAGAATTTATTGAAAAGAGAATTTGTATATCAAGATTAATTAAAAGATCATCTACTTCGACTCCATGACGCAACTTATTTAGGTTGCACTTAAGTTAAAACCAATTCAATATATTGATTTAATAACGAGGTTAGACAAAGAACTCACTAGTTGGCCACCTAGCTTATTACCCTATCCGAACCCATTAACCAATTATTCAATCCCTAAGATCCGGTTACCACCTTTCCTATCAAGACCTACTAAATTGACTAATTTGATTTGTTATTGCAAACAATCTTGTCTAACGATTTTACCAAACCGTTAACACTTTGAATTCTATTATCTATTGTTGTTTATTGTCTTGTTACCACAAGTCAACACCTATTAATTGTACCCAATTAACTAGAACAATGTACTCCTAAACTTAGATACCTCTAAATCATTCATACATTATCAACAAATCAATAGATAAGAGGACAAGAACTCAAAACATTAAGATCTCGCCAATACGTTTAACCATCAACTTGAATTCATAAAATCATGCAACCATAATTCATTGTATCACTTCATCTAAGTAGATGATTAAAATACTTAGCTACTCATGTCAAAATTAATTAACACAAACACAATTATTAATAGAAAAGAGTTCATATTAATATTGTACGATAAGTGATATTAAAAAGTAAAGAAGTAAAATAGCTTGACCAGAATTGTTGTAGCAGTTGTGTTGCTTCGTCGAACTAAAAATAGATCATGGAGGTTTCTTAATTGGTGGCTCCTCACGCCCTCTTCTCGAACTAACTCCTAAAACTCTTGTACAAATTGTATTTAATTCCACCGAGAGCACCCCCCGATATGCGTCGCACCCCCTACATGGTGCGACACACCTTCTTCAGAAAAAATTCTTTTATTTTCAAATTGATTCCAGAAATTACATGAACAAACAAACAATCTTCCCTCTTTATTTCCAATATATGTCACTTTCAAAAACTCCTCAATCACAATCTAAACAAGCAACACAAAATTACTCAAAATTAAAGCGCTTAAACACTAATTTAAGTATCAACACACCATCCTAACCCATCTAACATCAAAAACCCCAAATTATTTCCAAACTTCTCAAGAACCCTAATCCGAATTTCTTCAAATTGAATGAAATTACTAGTACATTAATAGTGCAAACAATGAAAAACACAAAACCCATTCAAAAGATTCAAGTAATTTCGTCTTAAACTCATTAATTTTGAAAACCACCTTGAATTCGGATTAGAGATGAACACTGGAGAACAATGGAAGAATACTTACCCTGGAAAACAATCCTCTAACCATCTTTGAAGAAAAATGAAATATTAAGGAGAAATTGAAATTTGATTTGAAGAATTTGAAAGTTTTGGAGACAAAGGAAACAAATAATGCTATGAATGTGTGTGTTTTGTGTCGTCCAGGAGAAAAGAAGAGAACAAATGGGTATCCTAATTCTCAGATTTTCGGGCCTACAAGAATCCCAACCCAATCCAATAAGTCAATGCAAGTCAAACTGGGTCAATGCAGTCAAAACCATAGGTGGTGCGGCGCACCCCCATACTTGGTGCGTCGCATTTTCTCTTCAGAATCTACACTTCTCCTGATACACCTTCAGGTGCGGCGCACCACTAGCCAAACTTACCTTTCGCACTTACCTTGGCTCGTTATGACTTACCGTAACACTTTTGGACACTTTGGAACCTGCACATCTCAACAAAAAGCTATAAAAACGAAAAATAAACAAAACTAAACTAACAAAACAAAATTTTTTTTGGTTTTTTCGATTTTTCAAATGTTTTTAGGTTTTTCAATATAAGGAACGAAAAATGAAATAAACTAAAATTAAAAACACACGGGTTGCCTCCCGAGAAGCGCTTAATTTATTTAGGAGTCATTAGCTAGACTCACCTCCCCAATCACTTATCAATTTCATAAAACGAGAGTTGATCCACCTCAACTCTCTCAACACAAGTTTCTTCATTAAAAATCTTCAACCTATGACCATTGACAATAAATGTTTCCCCATTCCCCTTATAAAATTCCACATACCCCGAAGGATAAATATGTTTAATGACATAGGGTTCCATCCATCTTGAAGTCAATTTAGGTTGTTTCAATTTAAACTTTGAAATGAACAACAAGACTTTATTTCCTACCTTAAAATCTTTCTTCCTTAACCTACGATCATGCCAAACCTTTGTTCTTTCTTTATAGAGCTTTGAATTTTCATAAGCATGCAATCTCAACTCATCTAACTCATGCAATTGTAACATTCTTAATTCACCACTTTCAATTAAATCCATATTACAATTTCTAAGAGCCCAATAAGCCTTATGCTCTATTTCTAAAGGTAAATGACATGTTTTCCCATACAACAACCTATAAGGTGTAGTCCCAAGTGGAGTCTTGAATGCGGTCCTAAAAGCCCACAATGCATCATTTAGTTTCTTTGATCAATTTTTAGGATTATCACCTATGGTTTTCTCTAAAATTCGTTTTTAATGCCCTATTTGTATTTTCTACTTGGTCACTTGTTTGCGGGTGATAAGAAGTAGAGAAACGATGGTGAACACCATATCTCTCCAACACCTTAGCAAGTTGGTGATTCGCAAAATGAGTTCCACGATCACTTATTAAGGCCTTAGGACAACCAAAACGACAAAACAATTGTTTCAAGAAATCTATCACTACCCTTGCATCATTTGTTGGCAAGGCCTTAGCCTCGGCCCATTTAGACACATAATCAACCGCCACTAAAATGTAAAGACACTTATTTGAAGGCGGAAAGGGTCCCATAAAATCAATACCCCAAACATCAAAAAATTCGCAAACCTGAATAAAGTTTTAAGGCATCTCATCTCTCTTTGTGATGTTCCCTTGACGTTGACACGCATCACAAGCATCTACCAAAGTTTGAGCTTCCTTGAAAATTGTTGGCCAATAAAAACCTGCATCAAACACTTTCTTACTAGTAACGGTTGGTCCATAATGACCACCGGTTGGCCCTCGGTGACATCCATCCAAAATCAAACGAGTTTCTCTGCCCGCAACACATCTTCTAATCATTCCATCTACACAAACACGAAACAAATAGGGTTCTTCCCAATAATAATGCTTAACATCGGAAAAGAACTTTTTCCTTTGTTGATTTGTCCATCCTTTTGGAAGTACCCCTGCAACAAGATAGTTAGCAAAATCTGCATACCATAGAACATTAGATTCAATACTCATTAAAGACTCATCCGGTAATGCATCATCAATATCATCCCCCTTTAGTTCCTCACGGTGAGGATCCTCTAACCTACTCAAATGATTGGCCGCCAAATTTTCAGCCCCTTTCTTATCCTTTATCACAATATCGAACTCTTGCAAAAGCAAGACCCAACGTATGAGACGAGGTTTAGCATCTTGTTTAGCAAACAAGTACTTAAGGGCCGAATGATCGGTAAAAACAATGGTCTTACTAAGCACCAAATACGACCTAAACTTATCAAATGCATACACAACCGTAAGCAACTCTTTCTCAGTAGTAGTGTAATTTTGTTGAGCACTATTAAGAGTCTTGCTAGCAAAGTAAATAGGACGAAAATGATTACCTTCTCTTTGCCCTAAAACTGCTCCAACTGCAAAATCACTCGCATCACACATTAGTTCAAAAGGTTGAGACCAATCGGGAGAAACCATAATAGGTGAGTGAGTCAAACAATCTTTCAACAAAACAAAAGCCTTTAAACAATCTGAACTCAAAAGGCACATCTTTCTCAAGCAAACGAGTCATAGGTCGGGTTATCTTAGAAAAATCTTTAATAAACCTACGGTAGAAACCGGCATGACCTAAGAAACTCCTAACGCCCTTTACATTAGTTGGTGGAGGTAATTTAGCAATAACATTAATTTTAGCCTTATCTACCTCAATCCCCACACTAGACAACCTTATGACCCAACACTATGTCTTCTTTAACCAAAAAATGACATTTTTCCCAATTAAGAACAAGGTGTGCCTACTCACATCGCTCAAGCATCTTATCCAAGTTAGAAAGACACTTGTCAAAAGAGTCACCAAAGACCGAGAAATCATCCATGAAAACCTCCATAGATGTTTCTAACATGTCTTGGAATATCGCGATCATACACCTTTGGAAGGTGGCGGGAGCATTACACAATCCAAATGGCATCCTACGATAAGCATACGTGCCAAAAGGACATGTAAAGGTCGTCTTTTCTTGATTGTTGGTGTCAATGGGTATTTGAAAGTACCCGGAGAAACCATCAAGAAAGCAAAAATACTCGTTTCTGGCTAACCGTTCGAGCATTTGGTCAATGAAGGGTAAGGAAAATGGTCTTTACGGGTCGCATCATTTAACTTCCTATAAATAATACACACCCGCCACCCGGTAACCGTTCTAGTAGGTACAAGTTCATTATTTTCATTAGTGACAATGGTCATTCCCCCCTTCTTTGGTACACAATGGACCAGACTTACCCATGGACTGTCAGAGATAGGATAAATAATACCAGCATCTAAAAGCTTAATTATCTCTTTCTTAATGACATCTTTCATATTCGGATTTAACCTCCTTTGTCTTTGAACACTCGGTTTGAAATTTTCATGCAAATTAATATTATGTTTACAAAATTCGGGGCTAATTCCGGGTATATCAGTTGTACGCCAAGCAAAGGCTCTTTTATGAGCCTTTAACACAGTGATTAACTTACCTTTCTCATCATCCGAAAGTGATGACGATATGACAACGGGAAGAAGTGACTTACCTTCAAGGAGTGCATATTCCAAGTGCTCGAGAAGTGGTTTGAGCTCCAAATCGGTTGGTGGATTGTCCACCAAAGTTTCAATCTTCAAACCATTCCTCTCAATTTCCTCAAAAGTCTAATCTTCCGGTGTTGATTCATCCTTGCTTACCTCCATAATCTCTCTTACCATGTCCGCAACCATCACTTGCTCCTCTTTACTACAAGCAAGCAAAGCTTCTCCTTCATCCATGTCCAAGAAACTCATCAATTCCACTTCCAAAGCTTCGTCTTCTTCAATTACATCAATCCTGAAACAAGAATCATTGGTAGAATAAGGATGTTGCAAAGCTTTATCAATTGAAAACGAAATTCTATCATTTCCTATGCCTAATGAAATAATTTTATCCTTAACGCGAATGATGGCATCGGCCGTATACAAGAAAGGTCGACCTAAAATAAGATGAACCTTGGCATCCTCTTCCATCTAAAGAATAACAAAATCGGCCAAAAAGACAATATGGCCTACTTTAACACACAAAGTCTCCGCAATCCCCATGGGATATTGAAAAGAATGATCGGCGAGCCTAATGCTCATCCGAGTTGGCTTAAGAGACGCTAAAGACAAATGCCTATAAACCGAAAAAGGCATCAAATTAATGCTTGCACCAATGTCGGCCAAAGCATCACAATTAAGCTTAGGAGGGATTTGATTTTGCACAAATGCCGAACACTCCGCGTTGAGGACAGTAGCCTTGGCTTCCTCTAGCTTCCTCTTATCCGTTACAAGATCCTTAATGAACTTAGCATAATTCAGCATCCCTGAAAGCAAATCAACCAAAGATACATTAATGTAAACCGATTTAATCATGTCTACAAACTTCCGGTATTGTTCTTTGAGCTCCTCCTTCTTCAATCTTTGAGGGAAAGGAATCTTAGGCTTATATAACTTGACTTGAGGCTCATCAATTGTTGGTTTAGCTACCAGTGTAGCAACCGGAGTAGTAGATGTAGATGGAACGGCCGGTGGTTTCACGGCTTGGTTCGGCTCCATTACAATCTCTTCATCAACTTGTTTATCTTCTTCGTCCTCACTATCAACCTGCGTAGGAACATTAGTATCACTAGAAATAGGAGGAGAAATAGGAGAATTAACTACCTTACCCGACCGAGTAGTAATGGCATTTACATGCTCATTCCTAACATTAGGGTGTTGATACTTATTACCTCCATCATTTGAACCGGAAGGCTTAGGATTTTGTTGGGTATTACTTGGCAAAGATCCTTGTTGACGATTAGAATTACCCATTCTATCAAGCCTTACTCCTAAATCCTTGATCGCCACTTGTTGACTTTTGATATTTTGATTCATATTATCATTCAAAGCGGTGATGTCGGTTCGGTAATTCTCATTCTTCTTGTTTTGATCAACCATAAACTTCTTCACAAGATCTCTAAGCTCGGCATTAGGATCAACAACTTCAACCGGTTGAACCGAAGGACCTCCTTGATTTCTTCCTTGCCATGAAGCTCCCAATGTGGACCTATAATTCCCTGCACCATTAGAATTAAAATTAGGATTAGAATTACCTTGGTACCGGTTTTGATAAGCTCCATTCCTTTGAAACAGCCCTCGATTTGCAAACGGTGGTTGATATTGATTTTGAACATAATCAACTTCTTCATTCTGTGGTGCTTTATCACAATCTTCCGTGTAATGCCTATCACCACAAATGTCACAACCCGCAACCGCCGTCTTCAAATCCTTCTCAATCAAACCAAATCTACCATCCATACTCGCAAATTGCTTATCCATGTGACTTGCCAAAGCCTTAATTTCAGCCACTACATCATTACTTCCACCACTATCAACTCGAGCCACACTTCTTCTTCCCGTTTTCACAAGATCCGGTTTAGTCCTACCCGCTTCTCGAATCACACTAGTACGAACCATATCTTCCATAATCTTATAGGCTTCGTTGTAAGTGACATTATTAATGTTACCTCCACAAGCTCAATCCAATTCCCTTTGAGTGCGGCTATCTAAACCCTGGAAGAAAATAAGAATGTGCTCATTCAATCGAATACCATGCCCCGGACAATTCCTCATCAACTCCTTCAATCTCTTCCAAGCATTAACCAAATCCTCACCACTAAGTTGCTTAAACGCCCGAATCTCCAACTTCATTGTTTCAACCAATTGAGCCGGAAAGAACCGCTCAATGAATCCTTCCCTCAACTCTTCCCATGTTTCAAATATGTTATCATCGAGATTCTTATACCAATTTGCCACCTCTCCCGTGAGAGACAACGGAAACAATTCAAGCTTAACATGTGGCATTTGAGTCTCCCCATACTTGAACAATCAACAAACTTTTTCAAACTTCTCCACATGATCATACGGATCCCACTTAACAACCCCATCAAATTGATTCTCTTCAACCCGAGATAAGTGATTAGCTTTGACATTGAAATTTGGAACAGTGGTTGGAGGACGAATAGCCGAGCACCTATTAGGTGCAATGACTCGAGTACTCTCCCCAATAGTCCTATCAAAAGGATGAACCATGTCTTCGGCCATGTTTCTAGGTGTAGTAGGAGGTGTAGAGGGTGGAGTGGAGTTTGGTGTTGAGTTTAGTGAGTTTTTAGGTGAAGTCTTTGGTGGAGTTTGTGGTTTATTTTCCGGTGGTGTGGAACTTTCGGCTTCAACGTTTAAGTTTAAGGAATCTATTTTGCTAGATGAAAGGTTAACGGTTTTAGAAGGTTTCCTTCCTCGTCTCTTCGTCTTTCCCGGATTAGATTGAGGGCTTACTAGTGGAATACCGGCAGCCCTTGTGGTCATTAACTAAGAAACAAACCTGTAAACACAAACAAAGAAAACCGTAAAACGCACCAAGTTACACAAAATAAACAAAACAGGAAATTTAAAGTAAAAATCGAAAAGTAACCCTAGAAAGCAAGTAACTTTCTTGCACTTGAGTACAAGAAAGGATCAACAACGAAATCTCAAACTAAAACTCTTAAATTAGTCCCCTGCAGCGGCGCCAAAAACTTGATGTGTGAAAGTCTAGTTAAATTAAAATCCTTATAAATACTCCGAATTGAATACCACACACAATCGGGCAGTGGACCCGTTCGTATGCAATATAGATTAAAGTAAGTAAAGGTTCGTTCCACGGAGACTACAAAGAGCTAGCGAGTTTTAAGTAGTTAAGAAAGAGTTTGGTTTTTAAAGACACCACGTCATTTTGATTTTAAATTGAAAGTTAGTAGATTGAAAGAGTTAGAAATTCCGTAGAATTTATTGAAAAGAAAATTGTTTTAAATCAAATAGGATGAGAAGATCATCCACTTAGACTCCATGATACACATTATTTAGGTCGCATATAATTTAATAACCAATTCAAATATGTTGATTTATAACCGAGAACAAAACAAAGACTCACCCTGTACCCGTCAAGTTCGTTACTTTATTCAATTCCCTTAATTAACTAGTTCCATTACTAAGACCGGTACCCCAAGACGCCTTTCATAACTTTCCTAGCCAACTAATTGTTTTGGTTAATTAGATAACAATTGTGTCTATTGATTGTACCCAACCATTAACCCGTTAACCCTTATTAACTATTAATTACTTTCTACCGTACCCGTCATAGAAACAATTGCTTCTAACCAAGCAATCAAAATAACTTCTACACAACCTAGTTACCACTGAGATCATGCAAAAACTATCCGCAATTAAGAGTTAAATAACAAAGAATTCATAAGCTAAGATTACGACACAACGTTAAATCAAATCAACTTGAATTCAAAAGATTTATGCAACCATTATTCAATGTATCACTTCATCTCAGTGGATGACGAATTATTTAGCTACTCATAATAAAAAACAAAGCATAAAGAGTAAAAATATAGAAGAACATATTGTACCAATGTGTAGAAAACAAGTAAACGCTAAGAAAATCGACAACCGAATGCCTTGAAGCTCACGAACAACCCTTAGACCTTGATAGACGAAAAAGCTGCCGAGAAAAGCCCCAAAGAACCCTAAAATCGACTAGAAGTGATTGTGTATCGAATGGGAGGGCTATGGTCTTGTATTTATAGAGTTTGCAAAAAGTCTTCACAAACCGACCAACAGGTGCGACGCACCAAGCTTCAGGTGTGGCGCACCTGGCCTTGTTTCCAAAAATAATCTTGCCCGATATGCGACGCACCCTGTGCACCACAGGGTTGGTGCGTCGCACCTCCCTGCTTTTCAACAACTTCCAACTTTTCTGATAAGAAAATGCTCCGCACCACTATACCAGGTGCGACGCACCTGCTCTGTTTTCAGCCAAAACTTGTAGTTTTCATTCCGTCTTCACTCGTATGCATCCACGAACCATCCTAGTGCATCTTCTAGTCCTCCGAAAGCTGTTTCTAACCATTTTACCCGTTCTAAGCCTAAAATCACTAACAATACCATCAAAACATCGAATATACATATAATTTGCACATAATTAAGCTTAAAACGACTTAGAAACGATATGGGAATATGCATATAAATGGACATATCAATCCTTTTTTCCTTTGTTAAAAGCCTTACACGCATGTAAAGGTGGTTGGTTGATTAGAAGACAAGTCACTATCATGTGACTTTATTCTTGTACTTTAATCAATGCATGCATTTAAGGAATTAAAGTAATTTTCTTAAATACATGTAACCATATTTGTACGGCAAAAAGAGTATTAAATTTATTCTTTTTGCCTATAAATACCAAGTCACTTCCTCGTCCAAATTACATACTTTTGCAATTTGGTGCCTTTGCTCAAATACTCTCGATCTAAACAGTTATACTTCACAAATTTAAGTATTTCGATCAAGGAGTTTATTTAGCAAAATTAGATCACTTGTAATTTATAGGTTGTTTAGATACTTACTTTGTAATATCTTGTTCCGCAACAACCTTATATTTTATTTAACATCAATAAATAAAATACACTTGAAAATTACATAGTGTCTCACTATTTACTTTACTTGCTTATCTTTATATTGCTTAAGTACGTATTACTTTATATATATTCTTGCATTTATATTTATTGTAATACTAGTCCAATCTAGTGCTTACTTGACGTTTCATACTAGTCCTATCTAGTGATTACTTGACTTGTTGTATTCTACACTTGTGGGTTAAACCATCGAGTGAGGGACTTCACAATTGGTATCAGAGCAGAAGGCTAATATACTTGCCTAGATCTGCATTTTCTCGATGGCCAACCCAGAGAATACACAAGGAAACCCTTTAAATACTGGACCTCCACCCATTAATGAAACTGAACAGACTAATGACCATGCTAACATTAATCCACCACCACCACCTCCTATTCCTGCTTCTCCACACGTGCATGTGCACTACTCAAACACTCATGTTCCCAAATTTAGTAGGAATGGTGATGAATTTGGCACGTGGAAAGCTAGGATGTTATTACATGTTACTGGTATTGAGAGGATTATGCTTAAAATTTTAAATGAAGGACCCTATATTCCTAGAAGTCCTCTCAATCCACTTCTTGATCCAACTGGAGCAAAATCTGGGAGAGAAAAGAGGGAGGAACATTGGTCTGAAGAGGAAAGGAGACTGGTCAATATTGACACTACCTTAAAAGTCATGATCCTCGGGGCCGTTCCTAAAGCTCTTGTTCCCACACTAGTGCTTTATCCCAGTGCTAAAAGCATGTGGGATGAACTAGTGAACCAGTATGAAGGTGGTGATGATACTATTGTTACCAGGAAAGTGGCTTTAAATAAGAAGTACGAGTCATTTTTTGCCTTACCCAATGAATCATTAACTGGTACCTACACCAGATTTATGTCTATCATAAACCAATTGAGAGGGCTTGGGGTAGAAAAAGACAAGGACATACTTCTTGAAAAATTTTGTGACATTCTTCCATCTAAATGGTCTCATATGATCGTGGTCTTGAGACAAGGTAAAACCTTGCACTCTCATACTCTGTCAACATTGTATGGAGCCATCAGATTCACTGAAGAGAATCAAGCCCAGAGAATTGAGGCAAAAAAAGATGCTATTAATCATGCTTCCAGTAGTTCCCCTGTGGTTAGTCATACTGAACCACGATGTGCAACATTAATGTCTTCCGAGAATGTATTTTTGATGAAGAAGATGATGTCTGAATTAATGGATTCTGGAGTCATGAATAATATCTCTCCAGATTATGATGAAACTGATAGTGATGATCTGATGGCTATGATGGCTAAAACGTTTAACCGTTTCAAAGCCAGAGCTAACAGACCCACTGGACACAATGCACCTAGTTCTTCCACTGACAAGACCAATCTAACATGCTTTAAGTGTGGCAGAAAAGGTCATTTCATGAAAGAGTGCAATTCCAATCAGTTTGTCTCTCAATCTGGTCCATCAACTTCTTATAACAAGCCTGATGATAGCCACGGATTAAAATACAAAAAGCTTAAGGCTCAAATTGCTCTCATGTCTGCAGAAAAAGATAATAATAAATGCATGGTGGCTAAAGAAGAATGGGTTCCCTCTGATGACTCATCAGTTGATGATGAAGAGGAAAGAGATTGTTGTTATATGGCTCTAGCTGATGAAGAGCATCTGGTGAAATAAGATGTCACAGCTGGAAGATGGGTGGACATTGTCATTAAGAAGGTAATAGATTATGACAAAGAAACTGATCCTGAGTTAAAATTGGACATTGCTGAATCAAATTTACAATCAAAGTTAAAAGAATTGCAAGATATTGAACTCGCTTTCAAAGCACAAGTTTTGGTTACTGAACAACTGGTCCAAGAAAAAGAAGAACTGAAAAATATTTTAACAAAAGAAAAACATGTTATCCAGTCATGGCTTGAGACCAAGAAACCATATGATGCTGCACGTAACCAGTATCCCTCCCAAAAACGTGCATATCTGGGGGGGATGTCAATGTTGCTGCATTAATACCTGTTGTTGACCGATTGCCTGAAGTGTTAAAACCTAGCACTATTTATGACGAACCAACAATACCCAAAACTTGTATTATTCCTCCTGTTCAATTGTCTGAGGTTAAGACTGGAGCTCCCCAGATGAATGCTCCAGTCAAAAAGGTTAAGCAGAATAAACCTTTGCCTCAATCATCTTCTAAAGAACCCCAGGTTCAAAAAAAGAAGAATGTTGTTCCTCCACCTAAGCCAAAAGTACAGTCATCTAGAAAGGCTATGGTGTCATCTGAAGAAACTATTTTGTTAAGGCTGGAGAGTCAGTTTTAACTATTGGCTCGTCAAGTTCAAAGTTGCAATGCAAGAATTAACAATTTTGAGGGTACTTCATCTGGCCCTAAACAAAATACAAAACCTTTTTCCAAGAAAGAAAAATCGAGCACACCTGTTGATAAGAAAAAGAAAAAGGTTTCAAAACTGTCAAATCCAGTGGTGTTTACTGAGAAACCCACTATTTTTGAAAGTGAAATCAACCAGATACCTGCTGGGATCCATCCTTGTGGATACAGAGAACCCATCAGTCGATGGGTTCGCAAACCTTTAAACTAATAATCTAGTGGATGTGCAGGGTGATCGAAAGAAATATATTTGGTATCTTAACAGCACTGCTGGCAGGACAATGACCGGATGTACCTGCTGGAGGAGTTCGTAGTTTCAGACGGACCCTCTATTACTTTTGGAAATGATGGTTCTGGAAAGACTGAGGGATACGGTGTTCTGAATAATGGTCGAGTCAAATTCAGACGGGTGGCTTATGTAAATGGTTTGGAATATAACCTCATAAGTGTGAGCCAGTTGTGTGATGATGGCTACCAGGTGTTATTTAACATCTCATAAGGATTGGAAGGTAGTACTGATTGCTCCCAGAAAAGGGAATGTATACGTGATGGATATGGAAAGCTCTCCTTCAGAGCAGTGTTTCTATACCAAGGCTGATAAAGACACAAACTGGCTATGGCATAAACGGTTATCCCATTTAAACTTCAAAAATATTAACAAGTTGTCCAGAAAACAACTTGCTGATGGGATACCTTCTGTTTCCTTCAAAAAAGAAAGGCCATGTACAGGATGTGAGATGGGTAAGCAGAAACGCACCAGTTTCAAGACGAAACAGAATTTTAGCATATATGAACCTCTTCATATGCTTCATATGGACCTTTTTGGTCCAGTCAATGTTCAGACTCGTGCTGGTAAGAAATATACCCTGGTAGTTGTTGATGAATACTCCAGATATTGTTGGGTAATATTTCTTAGGTCCAAGAATGAAACTGCTGCTGAAGTCATCGCTCTTATCAAGCAAATTAAACTCAAATATAAGCGAAAGGTGTGTCAGTTAAGAAGTGATAATGGAACAGAATTCCAGAATGCGACTCTGGAGAAATTCTGCACTGACACTGGCATCTCCCAGAATTTCTCATCAGCACACACTCCAGAGCAGAATGGAATTGTAGAAAGAAAGAACAGAACGCTGATAAAAGCTGCCAGGAGTATGCTTGCTGAATCTGGTCTTCCTAAAATGTACTTGGCTGAAGCAATTGCAACTGCTTGTCACACTCAGAATCGTTCAGTATATGTGAAGAGACACAAGAAGACATCCTATGAAATATTAAGAATTAGAAAACCAAATATTGGTTATTTTCACGTTTTTGGATGTCCAGTATACATCCTGAATGACTCCAGTCAGTTAGGCAAATTTGATGCCAAAGCTGATGAAGGATATTTCTTAGGATATTCAGCCATTCGCAAAGCCTTCAGAGTCTACAACAAAAGACTGGAAAAGGTCCAGGAGTCAATTCATGTCACATTTGATGAGTCAAATGAAGCAATCAATAAAAAGCCAACCCTTAATTCTCCCCCAGAAAGTCCAATTATCTTTGGTGAATCTGATCCTATCAACTACAATAAAGATTCATCTGAAGATGTTTCCAGTCATCCTGACTTAGAACCAGTGTACATCGAAAAATCTCCCAGTAATACTTCATTTTATCCTTCAATAAGTTTCAAACTACCCTCTGAACTTGTTATTGGATCAGATGTTCGTACTACACCACCAGTATCAGATTCAATTGATTTTGAGCCAATAATTCAAGAAATGCCTTTAAATAAAGAATTTCATGATGCAAATCGTGATCTTACAGATTCTGATGAAGATGCTGAAGTTGTCTGGCAAGATCCCATTCCAGAAAATCAATTGAATTCTTGCACTGATATTGTTGTCAGAAACAATCCTGGTCAATACTCTAAGTGGACAAAAGCTCACCCAATCAACCAGATTATCGGTGACTCCAGTAGAGGGGTTCAGACCAGAAGTGCCTCCAGTGAACAATGTTTATATGTCAGCTTCTTATCACTGATTGAACCGAAGAAGATTGACGAGGCAATGAATGACCTAAGCTGGGTGATAGCTATGCAAGAAGAGCTTCACCAGTTCGAACGAAATAAAGTTTGGAATCTGGTTCCTCCTCCAGTTGGCAAGAAAGAACCAATTGGAACCAGATGGGTCTTCAGGAATAAGGTTGATGAAGATGGTCATGTTATCAGAAATAAGGCTAGATTGGTGGCATAAGGGTACGTCCAGACAGACCTTGACTTTGAAGAATCATTTGCACCAGTAGCAAGGTTAGAAGCCATCAGAATGTTTTTAGCCTTTGCTGCACATCATAAGTTCAAGGTCTTCCAGATGTACGTAAAAAGTGCATTTTTGAATGGAGAATTAGGATAAGAAGTTTATGTCAAGCAACCTCCAGGCTTCATTGATGAAAAGCATCCACATTGGGTATATCGTCTGGACAAGACACTGTATGGCCTCAGACAAGCCCTTCGAGCCTGGTATGATACTCTGACCAAACACTTATTAGAAAACGGTTTCAAAAGAGGTGCAATTGACAAAACCTTATTTATTCTTCGTGAAAGAAGTAATCTTCTATTGGTACAAGTTTATGTTGATGATATTATTTTTGGTTCTATTGATGAATCTTTGTGCAAGAAATTTTCAAAAATCAAGTCTTCAAAATTTGAAATGAGTTTGATGGGTAAATTAACATTTTTTCTTGGACTCCAGATTAAACAAACCAGTGATGGTATTTTTATTAATCAAGAAAAATATGTTAGAGATATTTTAGGAAAATTCGATATGAATTCTTCACCTTCAAAATCAACTCCAATTTCTGCACCTTTAACAATAGATTCAGACCCTAATGGGAAGCCAGTAAACATCACTGCCTATAGAGGCATGATTGGTTCACTAATGTACTTAACTGCCTTTAGACCAGATATAATGTTTGCAACATGTCTTTGTGCCAGATATCAGTCTAACCCAAAAGAATCTCATCTAGCGGCTGTAAAGCGCATTTTGAAGTACCTTAAGGGTACTCCCAGTTTGGGTCTTTGGTATCCCAAAGGCTCAGGCTTAGATCTAATGGGTTATTCAGATTCAGATCATGCAGGTTGTAAGATAGACAGGAAATCCACTACTGGTGGATGTCATTTCCTTGGTGGTAAACTGGTGAGCTGGACCAGTAAGAAGCAAACCTCAGTCTCTTTATCCACTGCTGAAGCAGAATATGTGTCTGCAACCAGTTGTTGTGCTCAGATACTCTAGATGAAGCACCGGTTGCTTGATTATGGTATTAAGTATTCAAAGAACCCTATCTTTTGTGACAATACCAGTGCCATTGCTATCTCAAACAATCCAGTCATGCACTCCAAGACGAAACACATTGATGTCAGGTATCATTTTATTCGCGATCATGTAATGAAAACTGATGTTGAAATCCACTTTATTCCCACTAACAAACAACTTGCTGACATATTCACAAAACCTTTGGATGAGAAAACTTTTCAAAATCTTGTTAGTGAGTTGAGAATGTTGAACCCTTAATCTGGAACCTTGTTATGAACGCCTTTGTGACACTGGCAGGGTTCTTTGATTCCAGATTTATAAATATATACCAGTAAAGCTATCGAACGCCTTTTTGATACTATCTTTACACTGATAGATTTATGGATCACCATTCCAGGGGGAAAGACTCAGACCACATTTTTCTTATATCTAAGTTTCAGGGGGAATTTATTAATTTATTTTCTCACTAGACAAATTTTTCTGGAAAATTTTCTAGTACCTTGTAAATGTGTCCCTCTCATTAATACTGGATAAGTTGATGTGCATGTTTGAAGTGACTTCAGTCGCTTTGTAAATGTGTCCCTCTCATTTGTTTATATTAGTTGATGTGCGTGTTTGAGGATTACCATAATGGTCTAATCTGGGTACTTACTGGAGTGTCCCTCCAGTGTACCGTTAATGCATATTCTACGGGCCTAATCCACCAGTGAAACAGGAGTGTCCAGTCAACCTCCAGTTGCATTAAAATGAGTCTTTATGTGTTAAGTCATTATTTTTTTTAATAATTGATACTAGTGCATGCCAACCTTACAAATTTTTCATCTGGACAGTTACATTTCATCTTACGTGGCATGACTTTTTCAACTTAAAATGATGGTTTTGTTACCTTGAGAAGACAAAAAAAAGTGCAAGTTGGTAACTTTTGTGGGCTGTCAACCGTCATACTTCTATGTGTGATGGGAAACATTAAATGCGGATGTCAAAACCAATCAAAACTGTTTTGAAATTTTTTCAAACTTACCGTTTTGAATTCCATTTTCTCTTTCCTCTATAAATATCCATATTTACCTTCACTTTCAGTTTTATCTCGAAAATCATTTACTCCCAAATCTTCAAATTCCTTCATTTATTTCTTTCATTCAATTCCAATTATCACTATCTTTCTTCTTAAATTTCCTTGTAAAACCCTAAATTCTTTCAATTTCAACTTTCAAATGGCACCCAGAACAACAAATTCTGACAAAAATCTACTTACCAACAATACTCCTCCTGCTAGTGTCACTAACGCTCATGACATCATCATTGATTCTGACAAAATCAGGATCAACATGCACAACTGGATGGCAAAGCTTGCCGGAACCTGTGATCCTCAATCTATCATAGGACGACTAAACTCTTTCTTTCTTAGTTGTCCATTATATGGGGCTCTTACTATGAATCCAGGAAAAATGTACCATGGTTATTTGTGCGAATTTTGGTACACTGCTCACTTTCAGGCAGGTGATGATCACACCATTCATTACACCTTCAAAAAGGGATCTCGTCCTCATACAATAACTGTTGATTCTCTACAAGATGCCCTTCGTCTGCACTATTTTCCTGAAAATGAATTACCATTACAACTTCCCACTGGCATCAATCTTAGGGAAGTGTGTAGGCAGATGGGTCACACTGATATTCTTGATGAGCAGGGTGTGTTAAAAAGAAAAAGTACTATCTATATGAGTAAACTCACTAATTCCTGGAGATTCTTCTTTACTCATCTGGTAGAGTGTTTGGGAAGTGGATCTGGAGAGCTTGATCAAATTAACCAGACCCAACTTATGATTGCATATTGCCTATGGCATGGGCTTAGGGTTGATTTTGCCCAAATTTTTTGGAATGATTTGGCTGAAAGAATAAAAGTTCATAAAAGAAAATCTCATGTCCCCTTCATTCGATTTCTTTCTTTGATTTTTAAGCGTGCGCTTGGGAATGAGTATGATTATGACACCAGTCATTTTTCTATGGCTGAGCACTTGAGGATCTCAACAACTTAGTGTCCAAAAATAATGAAGTTGAGATCCCAGTTGTAATGACTGAAAGCTTTCGGAGGGAAACTACTGATGCATCACCTCCAGTTGATTCAGAAGAAACCCAGGGTGGCCCTCAATTCAATATAGGCACTCCTGGGGATTTCACTACTGAAGAGCAGTCACCAGAAAATGAGGAGATTTCTGGTCAACAACAAACTCTGGTTTTTCCTACAAATATCTCCACCAGACCAATAAATACCTCCAGACGACTAAAGAGAAGAGGAGCTCTGGTCATTCCTCACATAAAAGAATCTGGAGAGGATCAAGTGACTGCTCAACCTATTGCTCAAACAGAAAATGTTACTGGTGCTTCACCTCTTGTAATCCCAGTATCAAGCAACACAGAAGGTGATATCATGAATGAAGATGGCACATTGATCATGGATACAACAATGGAAGAAGCAGAAAATCAAGAAGCATTTGTTGTGCCTTCTGACCAAGAAAATGTGGTCAGGCCAGATTCCTCCCAGATAGACTTAAACAGAAATATAACTGATCAGGCTGCAGAGCAAACCACCTTCTGGGATGGAGATGAATCATCCTTGGACTTGTCTAACTCTGTTCAAGTTCAGGTGGTGAAGAAGCTCAGTCTATGGAGACAGATCTCCAGACTCCTATCTCTAATTCAAATGATCTCCCATTGATATCATTCCTTCAGAAACTCCGTCTCTTACTCAACTCCAGTTTGAACAAACTGTGATGCCACCTCCTCCACCGCCTTCTATTTCTTCAGACATACCATACATAAATCCTCTTCCTTCTATTTCAATTCCTTCACCTCAATCAACTCAAAATCCTCCACAGTCAACTGAGAGACTTCCAGTTTTTAATATTCCAGTCTCAAGTGCTCCAGACTCTACTGTTGTTCAAATTGAATCCCCTATACATGAAAGAGTCGAGACACTTATATCTGTTGTTCAAAGAAGTGCATCGGACCCCCTTCTATACCAGTGGGACTCTCTTCTTCATCTTCCACCGAAGTCCAAGGCCTTTTACACAAGGTGGCGGACTTGGAGAAATCTCTCCAGTCATCCTCCAGGTTCTCTCTGACTTCAAATCTGCCATGACTAATTCTTTTCGGTCAGAGTTGAACACCTTTTCTGGGAATGAACAACTGGTATTTGATAAATTGAATGAACTGGTACTGGCCACTAACAACTTCCAAGAATCTTTCAAAGTGGCAGTCCAGGAAATGAAAGAAATATCATCTGTCTCAGTTTCTTCTGTCCAATCTGTTGTTAAAGAAGCAGTTGACACCCCTCTAGGAGAACTGAAGACCCAGGTCCAGAATTTGCATCGTGTGGTGGATAGGTTGGATTGTCGGTCAACACTGGATCAGAGTTCAGTCATCATCAATGTAAGTGACCAGACTGCTTTGAAACTCAAGAATCTGGTACTCAAGCAGCTCTCTACTGATGTAACTGACTCTGTTATGATCAAATTGCAAAAAGTTATGTTGCCGAAGGTTATTGATGTAAATGTTAAGGAAATTCCCAAGGACTTAGTGACTGAAGTTAAAAATCTGAAAACACAAGTCCAAGAACTCAAGAAAGATATGTCTGCAATGAACCCAGTGGCTGGTCCTACTTTTGGCTCCACTGATAGGCAAATGCTAGAGCAGGTCTGGAATCAGCTCAATTCTGGAGGTTATTCCAAGGGGGAAAGTGCTAATCCAGGTGCTCTAGTTGCATTTGCTGCTGAAAAATTGAAGGAACAAAAGATGGAATCTGCTCGTATGGAGGAAGGTGATGCTATTGGTACTGATGCCAATGAGCCACAGTTTGAAGAGTTTGAAGATGTTGCCCAACTCAAGAAAAATCTAAAGGGCACATCTGGTGTAAGTGAAGAAGTTTAGTCTCCTGAAAGGCCGAATGTTACTGAGGAAGAATCGAAAAGAATTCATCAAGCTGAACTCCTCATTAATATTCATAAAGAAAATGCCAAAAAGGCACTGGTCAAGCATCATGAAGAAATGAAACAGATGGGTACACTTGACAGTGCTAATGCTGGTGCCTTAAATCTGAAGTTAGATATGTACTTATAGATGAAGAAAGACCCCAGAATTATAAAATGCCTTGATGTTCTGGATGATGTCAGATTAAGAAGTGCATATTTAAAGGAAGAACAAGAGTTGGATTCCTTTACTCATGATATCCCTATTCCAGAGCTGATTAAAGGAAGGAAAGAAGAACTGGTTCATCTAAAGAACCAAGTCAAAAATAATGTTGAAGCTCTGGAAAAGGAGTACTCTAGGAAGAAAAAGGGTGGAAGAAACTCCAAGGCCTCAAGAGATGCTGATCTGAATACATTCATTCCTCTGGACACTTCAAAGTCTCTTACCAAGGTTGTAACAAGAAAAACTGGTA
The DNA here is from genome assembly GCF_010389155.1 of Erigeron canadensis. Classification (NCBI taxonomy): domain Eukaryota; kingdom Viridiplantae; phylum Streptophyta; class Magnoliopsida; order Asterales; family Asteraceae; genus Erigeron; species Erigeron canadensis. Next base: position 23,166,449 of record NC_057765.1, read on the forward strand.
AGACTCCTACTGAAAGCAGACCAATGGAAGCATCTGAACAAGGCATTGGTTCTGATGATGTCCAGTTTATTGTTAAACAAGCTCAGACAAGGGAAAGATATGAAGTCTTCGTACATGGCAGAGCTGATGTCAGAAAAATAATAAGTGTAGAAATTGAAGGCATTCCCGATGATCCCAAGTTTGAAAAGTTTTCAGTGAATTTGTTCAGGGAAGAAAATTTCACTGATGAAAGGCTAGCATGTACAATCCATGCTTTTGGAATGACAAAGTTAAAGGAGATTGGTGAGTTTTTCAAAGATAAAACGTCATTTTCCAGGGCAGAGTTAGCTTTCATGAAAAGAATCAAGAACAAATTTCTCAAAAAGAAGCAAATGGAAGTTGATCTGGGAATGACTACAGAACAAGGTTCACCACCACAACCTAAGAGAAAGGCCACTGAAGAAGCATCTGGACACATTGAAAAGAGAATGGCCTGACTCTTTTATCATTGACTTGTAATTGTATTTACTTTATAAAGTTGTAACTTGTCACCAGTTGATGTCTGTAAATATAAGTAGCAAGCTTTATGTTCTCACAAGTATTTGAACAGATTAAGTCTAGAAACTAAAATGTACAAACTGGGAACACTGATGATCTATAAAGTGGCTCTCCTGTAATTCAAAATTAGACTTAGTCATTTTTTTAAGGATTTTTCAAGCACAAACTTGTATAGATAATAGCTTGAAAGTCCTTGCATAATTTCTAAACAAATAGGGGGAATTTGTTAGGTCCAGATTTACTGGACTCGCTCCAGACGTGATTACTGGAGCCCTCTGAAGATTTGTCCAGAAATTATGTGAAGACCAGTGAACAACTTACTTGTACAGGAATCTAGATTCCACCAGATTTGTTCACTGGACTTCACTCCAGTCAAGATCTTTCCACTGAAGAACATTCTCACTGAAGTCGAAGACTGAAGTCTGAAGAAAGAAGTCTGACAAATAGCGGAGCTCACTGGAAGACTTACCAGATCCCCTAAATGGAGTCCTTGTCAGTGTTCTAGACCTTACAAGTCTGAACACTGATTACGAGGAAATGACTTTATGCCTTTACATGCCCTTACTCGGACAATCCATTTGTCCTTTGTTAAAAGTCTTACACGCATGTAAAGGTGGTTGGTTGATTAGAAGACAAGTCACTATCATGTGACTTTATTCTTGTACTTTAATCAATGCATGCATTTAAGGAATTAAAGTAATTTCCTTAAATGCATGTAACCATATTTGTACGGCAAAAAGAATATTATATTTATTCTTTTTGCCTATAAATACCAAGTCACTTCCTCGTCCAAATTACATACTTTTGCAATTTGGTGCCTTTGCTCAAATACTCTCAATCTAAACAGTTATACTTCACAACTTTAAGTATTTCGATCAAGGAGTTTATTTAGCAAAATTAAATCACTTGTAATTCATAGGTTGTTTAGATACTTACTTTGTAATATCTTATTCCGCAACAACCTTATATTTTATTTAACATCAATAAATAAAATACACTTGAAAATTACATAGTGTCTCACCATTTACTTTACTTGCTTATCTTTATATTGCTTAAGTACGTATTACTTTATATATATATTCTTGCATTTATATGTATTGTAATACTAGTCCAATCTAGTCCTTACTTGACGTTTCATACTAGTCCTATCTAGTGATTACTTGACTTGTTGTATTCTACACTTGTGGGTTAAACCATCGAGTGAGGGACTTCACAAGTTTTTGCCCACAAATTGTTTGATGAAATGTCTAAACGAAAGTGTATGTACTAAATCAAATTTGGTTATATACTGTGTACAGCCAATCATTTCCATCGGCGATTAGGTTTTTTTTATGATGGCTTACAAGTCGAAATCATCAAATAGAAAACGAAAAAGTGTTAATGATGATTCCGGCAACTGTAATTTTGTTTCCGGCAATTGTAAAAATTTATTCAAAATCATATATGATTTTACGTATAAAATTGAGACAAGACAAATGAGTTCTATACAAATAAGCCTATTTAAAATCAATTTTGATTTTACGCATACAGTGTGAAAAACTTATAAAAAATCATATATGATTTTACGCATACATTGTCTATAAAATACACAAAATCATGTGTATCACATTGAGGTATTTTGAAGGAATGTGATTCTTTAAGTAATGAACCATTCCATTACAAAGTGGTAAACAAACACATCTTTTTCATTCCATTTGAATGCATGATTCCATTCCAGCTTCTATTCCAATATACCAAACGTAACCTAAGATTATTCTTAACCATTCACCTTCTTCACCTATATTTTTTTTTGCCACATGAACATCACCTTCTCATCACCATCACCTTTTTTCCCCCTTAATCTTTCACCTTCAAGTTTAATATCTCACTATACCACACTAGTCTAATCGATTCTGGGAAAAAAGCAAAAATACTGAGATGGCAGAACTCCTGAGCTAGCAGCTTTCCTAGTTACTACTTAGTAGCCTTATTTCACTTACTATATCTTACAATACAACCAATCAAAATAGAACAAATAATAAAATAAAAGAAACCAAACCCACTAATTTTCTTTTCACCTAGGTGAACCATTTCACCTAGCGTACTTCACCTAAGCATTTCACCAACCTACCTTAATAGTTCACCTACTTATCTAGTCATTTCACCTTCTACTTCACCTAGTCCCTACGAAAGGTCTAATACTTCATAAGCAACATCACCGAGGAGTTGAAGGTAGATAATCGTAACTAATTAGACCTCATTGGAATTATATGAGGATGATGTAATCTCGTTTACTCTTACACAGTGATGGTGTAACAAAATCTGATTAAGATAACCGACTACTCTAGTCTGATGGGGCCTCGTATTTCAATGGTGAGGACGTTCTCTATTCAACAACTAGATTTTAGACCTGTGTCAAATACACGGGTTATACAACATTATTAATATAAAAATTATTATATAAAAAAAAAATAGATGTACTTTAAATGTAAAAATATAATTTAAAAAAATGAGATATTCAAATGTAAATACTGAAATCTAAATCATATCAAGGTTAAAAAAGTAATTTTATTTTTGTTAGCCATGGTTGTTAAAAACAACAAAAGTAGCAGCTGTGGGGTTTTTAAATATTTCGTGTGTTGTGATTTTATTTGTAGGGTTTAGTTTATATAAGAAGAATATGTACCTTAAATATAATTTAATTGCGATTATTAATAATAACGATGATTATCCTAATTATAATCTCATTACAATTATTAATAACAACAATATTACAATTAGTTTTATTACAACTAATAATATAATATAAAATATTAACTCGTATTAATAATGTTGTAACCACTTTAACTTTTAGCTATATTTTGTTATTAAATAGACATTATGTAATAAAATATTAATTATTTTTAAATTGAGTTAAAGTATAAATTAGTGATGAAAGACCAAAAATATAAATTAATTTAGACATGTGTTGATTTAATTATTCTTGAGAAATTGAGGATTGTGATTAATGAATTGAGGTTGTGTCATTTACCTTTCAGTATATCTATACTATATTATAAAGCAAATCCATTTTTCAACTTTCAACATTCAATTTCAACAATGTATACATGAAAATGCATGATATACCATACATTAATGCCTACAATTTTCCCTTTCCTTCATAAATCATTTTATTCCCCTAATTTTTTCAAAATCTTTTATCTTAAAAACCGTACATCGATAAAATATAAAAATTATATGGGTAATCTTAAAATTTCATACTCTTTCATTAGAGATGTTATTCGATATACTTTCAACGAATTTTTAAATCTAAGGGCGGAGCCCGTACGGCTAAGGCATTTGGCTATGACACTCTATAACATGTCACTTCCTATGATCTATCACCTTCACCATCTCACCGCTGTAACGCGCGAGTACTTGCTCTCATATTAAAATAAGGTTAAGATAAAATAAAGATCAAGATAATTAATAAATTTTTAAGAAAGTCGTATATTATTTTAATATATGTTAACGTGATAAGTTATAGTTTATCTTGACATCTAACTCATAAATGAAATTAGAACATCATGCATATATAAGGATATTATTTCTATAAATAATAATTAATAAACATAATATAAAAGAAACGTAAGTATATGTTTTTTTCCTATTGATATTACACGTACATTAAAATTAATACTTAGCTATACTAATTTTAATATATAAATATCTGGTCGACTTTATTTTTAAAAAATAGTATATTATATATTAATTAAATATTAAATAAAGTTTGTTAAAATTAGATGATTACAACATCAAAAGTCAATTTGATAAAATGAAGGGTTATGATTGGTTAATAAGTTATTAGGTCAGTTATCTTTTAGTATCTTTTATTATACTAAAGCACAGTTGCTCTAATAACTTATTGACCAATCACAACTCTCGATTTCTTAATGTTGACTTTTGTTTTCAATTTTGACTTTAATTTACACTTTTTTATTTTCCATCACAGATTTACATTTTTTACCCACTAATTCTTTTATTATACTAAAGCACAGTTGCTCTAATAACTTATTGACCAATCACAACTCTCGATTTCTTAATGTTGACTTTTGTTTTCAATTTTGACTTTAATTTACACTTTTTTATTTTCCATCACAGATTTACACTTTTTACCCACTAATTTTAATATAATAAATAAATAATAATAACTAATATATATCCGATAGAATAATAGCTAATATTTATCCAATAAAATAATAACTAATATATATCCAATAATATGTTCTATCGTATATATATATATAATTATAAATAAATAAATTAAATTTAATGTAAATATATTACAACTTTTATAGTTTTTTACTATTTAATTTTATCTTAATTTTAATCTTATCTTATCTTATCTTAATATATTTTATAAGACAGGTAAACTAATGACTTATTAACCAATCAAATCGCTTAATTTTATCAAGTTGACTTTCGCTTATGTTATCATTGAATTTAATTATAAATTAAAAATTCTAATAATCATTATCCAAATATATTATTATTTTAATATTTATCGAAAAAGTCTTATTAATTTACACTTTTTGATTTTCCATCAATAATTTACACTTTTTAACCCTTAATACTTAATTTATATTTGATTTTATCCATCAACTTGAAAAAATTTTAAAAAAATTTTAATCATTTAATTAGTTAAAACAATCTCAACATATGAAATATTATGTATACAAAATTATTTCAAAAGATGAAATATAATATATGTGTTTAATGTTTTAGAAGTATATTATTTTAAATTTGTTTTTTACTTACATTTTTACATTTAAATTTATATATTTAATAATTTATCTTATCTTTAAAATGCTATAAACAATCAGTGTAATCATATCTTTCGACTTTCTCAAGATTTCAATTTTGACTTTTTTTGACTTATTATTATATAAAAATAAAATATAGATTTACACATATAAATATCAATGTCGACTAAATGACTAAAGATAAATATTTCTTATAAAAAAATGTTATAAATTGATATCTATAGGAATCACAGAACATGGGACGATCACAGAACAAAACACGATTTACAACAGAGGATTAATTGAATGTTAAATCCAAATTGATATGAACTCCATTAAAAATTCATTCCATCTCTCAATTAAAAAGGTATAAAATTTTCCTATTTTCATATATTAGTTTTGTGTATTAATGTTTAAATTTACTATTGTCACTCAAATTAAGAGTCCTAATTCTTATCAAAGAATAGGAAAACATCCTAATTGTTATCTAAGTTATCATAGGACAAGTGATTGAAATAAACTTCTATGTGTTATGGCCCCACATCATAATTAAAAACATCTACTTGAATGTCAAGTATGGGATCATAAGTATGTTTATATTTTAATTCTTAATTATTTTTTATAATAATATTACATTATTGGTGCAACTGCTTTAAAAAAATTCTATAATAGAGAATGACTACGGCAAACAATTCCAACAATATGTCTCAACTAATAATGACAGTGACGAACATGTGATTATTGTACTATTACTTGCAAAATATATCTTTAAAATTATAACATTATTGGTGCAACTGCTTTAAAAAAAATTCTATAATAGAGAATGACTACGACAAACAATTCCAACAATATGTCTCAATTAATAATGACAGTGACGACCCTGTGATTATTGTACTATTACTTGTAAAATATATCTTCAAAATTATAAGCTTTTATGACTTAAATGTATGAAGAACTAATATTGATAATATCATAAGCTCGTGTCCAGTGTTGTTGGACACAGTCTAGAATCTAGTATATATATAAAGATTGCCATCGGAAAAAATTTAATACCGCATAATTAACAACTTATAGTGGTCATTAATAAAGTTTAGACAAGAATATATTAATTGTTGGATTCATCTTTCACAGAATAGCTAACGATTGCCATTTCTTATCGACATGTATAGTATATATTCGTCTTTAGTCTATTTCATGTCTTGTTTTGTCGTTTGTACGTTCCAACTATAGAGTATTTAGTTTGTTCAAAAATGTAACATTGTCCTTATGAATATCTCCATTCCCACATTGGTTTTCATTGAGTTTCTTTTGCAACATAGAATCGATTCTTGAACGCTAAAATGCTATTTATAGACATTATTTGTTCGTTAGTGCTTTAATTTGATTTGTGGCCCTGATGTTCTATATTAATTTTTAATGCTTTATAAAGAACTAGAATTGGTTAAGTTTGATAAAATAATTGGAGTTGAGGTTAAAGCTAACAGCTGCGGCTAATTTTTTTTTTCCAGCTTTCTTTACTGAAATTTTTGTTTTTATGACTTTTTAGAACCTTTTTGGTGCTAAGACGTTTTTCTGAACAATATCATATCCAATAAGCTTACGTATATACGAGTATGGTACTCACGCAATACGAATGCGGTTGCGAGGACGGCGGTCTAGTGGTGTCGGTGACGGTATTATCCGTGGTGGTGGCGGTGTCAAATGGTGTAGGTTGATGTAAAGGTGATAGTGGAATATTTAAAAAGATAAGGGCTTAAAGAGTTATTTATTAAAATAAGGGTTTATGGTGTAAATTAATTAATTAAGGGAAAATTTAGTAATTCATAAAAACTCTTTAAAAGCAATTTAGTACTTTCGTATGCAACATTTAAATAACATTTTCTAGTTGTAGGAATGAATAATTTTTATAAAGGAGAATCCTCCCGCTCATAAAAGTCTCAAACCAAACATTCCCTTGATTCTATTATATTTATTTTTTATCGACAAAAGGTTGGTTACAGCAAGATCATAAAATCAAGATAATTCGTTTTAATGTAAAATTTTTTGGGTACAGGGTAGAAAATGTACCCATGTAAGCTTGTATTATACCAAAAAAGACACTAAGAGTTCAGGCAATATGACTAGACACAATAGTTACAATTGTGCATCAAACGAGCACCTAAAACCCAAGGAGCAATACACTCCATATCTTATCTAGACGCTATATAATCCACGTTACAAGCTATATATAAAAATCTAGACATGAACCAAACTATAGATTACGCATTAATAATGTAGGAAGATTCCAGCTTACAAGAACTTGCTCAACACCACTTGTCTTCTTATAATGAAAAGTGAGTAATTTTAGATGGATAACAGCAAATATGTCATTACTAACCTGATCCACAGACCTCTTCTTTTGTTTAAAAATCCTTGCGTTCAGCTGTGCTCGGTAAAGTTGAATAAAATATTCTTACAAGAACAAACCTTTTTCTAAGAGTTCACAATTTTTTGAGAAAATAAGATCGTTAACTTACCAAAGTTCTTAAAATAGTATTTTGAAACAAAAAATGGTAAAACAAAACGTTCCTTGTCTAGGGAACTTTATACTGGTAACTTTTTCTTTCGAACAACAAGTTGAATAAGTTTTGCGTTTTTATTTTTCAGCAAGTGCATGTGTACCACATGTCCAATTTCTTTTATGGTCGAATATCTTGCTGTCGTTGCATATTTTCAAAGGAAAGGAGAATGATTAATCAACCTAATTGGCGTGTCTAAAGATATGTCTAAAACTTTAAGAATTTGACATGTGGATTCCACTAGTTCTCTTTCTTAAACTTGTCCCCTGATTTTTTCACATGTCACCATCTTACAATTAGACACATCTTTAGATACACCAATTAAGTTGATTTATCATTATTTTCAAAATGTCATGTCAAATTAATAACTCCTATTAATTGGGACCACAAATTTGCTATTAGTCTATCATTGCCTTAACTTTTTGCAATTGACACAAACGTAATAATTGTTACACAAGAGATTAAAAAAGCATATTTTAGTGTTTGACAAAATCATTTTGGATTTTGTGTTTCGAATGTATTAAAAACTAAAAACATAAAAATCTGTAAGTACAAGTTGGCACAACAAAACTTATAATGTAAAAAGTATATCATTAACAAACTCTGATTAGTCTGTTATATCCTAATATATTTTGACTATTATTATGATTATGATATGATAGGATTCTAAGGAATATCAAAACATGTAACGAAAGCCCTCTATGTTTGTGAATTGTGATCACATTATGTGATAGGCTTTTTCAAAGAAATCTAATTCAGATCTTCTGGAGTTCTGGATGTAATAATTAATTCGGGAGTATAATAAATGGTCAAAATAGTGAAAATATCAAAATAACAATTGCTTTTTGGAGTCTATAACGTAAAACCTTATAAATAAGTCAATAATTTATCTTTCTTACAAGTTACAAGGACGTTGGTTTGTATACCACCATTTTTTTTTTGTTATACTCACTATTTGTCCATTTTACTTATCATCAAAGGAAAAGAGAAGTTTAATACATGTAAAATGGTCATATTACCATCTTACCGGTGTATGGCAAATACTTAGACCCTGTTTTTGTTCAAATAATGTTTTTGAAGGAACTGGAATCTATCTATGTAATTAGAATTTAAATGAATTAAAATCTGAAAATTTTAAAAGTTATCTTATATTTGGTTGACAGAATTCAATTTAATTCAGATTTCTTTCCATGACATAATCCTATTTGGTTTGTAGGAATTGAAATGTAATTTATATCAAATGACAAAATTATCCTTTAATCAATATAATGTATTTTTTCCCCTAACTTAATTTATAAGATTTTATTTTTAATTTATATATGTTTTTTATAATCTTTGTTTCAGATATGTTAACCTTCCTTTTTATATTAATAAACAATTCATACATAATTGAAAGTTAATACACATATATGTGAACGCAAATCAGTATTCACACATTCTTACGAATAAGTACGAAAAAGCCATAGAAATTGTTCCAACATCAAGCTAGGATGTCATTAACTTACAGAATCAAGCTTCAAAATACAAGTGATTAACTTTCCCACATCACAAATACAACAAACTAGGATGTCAGATGTCATTAACTTACAACATCAAGCTTCAAAATAAGTACGAGAAACTTTTAAACTATGAGGTCGATCAAAAGCTACAGCTACGTTAGTCATTCACTTAACTATCCGACATCACAAATCGCACCCAATCCTCCCATTCATCTTCTTTCAAATCCCAAAAAGTAGCAACATTGTCAAGATCACTTTTCAATTTTCGAATTGCATTAAACCTGTCCAATTGAGACAATGATTTCATTTTTTTAAGCTCTGAAGGTATCATATCCTCTTTCTTATTTAGCTGAACATCAAGTTTTATATCTTCACTTAATTCAGCGATGATTCTTTGAGACGTTCACCAAAAAACATAACCGCATCGGTGAAACTTTCAAGTTCAACCACCGAACTTGTTTGAGATGTGCTCTTCCTTTTCTTATTAGGAACACTTGAAACTTCTTCAACTTGAACACATGGCTTTCTATTCTGGTATTTGATAACCAACATGTAAAGACATACAATAAACCAACAAATAATTATATTCACTTGGTTCCACCAAACTAAAATCAATGTTTGTCTTCTTTTCTTACGTTTTCGAGTTGTTAAACTAAGCCGGGTCATATCCTGTCCATGAAAATCTCATATATTACACGAGAAAAACATTTATATATTTCATATATCCCTTTAATAATAACAGTAAACCCTAATTCACAAATTCCATTATGGTACAAAATTAAAAATAAAAAAAAAGTTGATAACACATATAACAGATTTATAGAAAAAAAAAAGAAAAGAAAAATGATAGAGATGAGAGCAGATTTTAGTAAATCAAAGGAGATGAGATGTACCTTTTTGAGTGAAAACAAAGAAAAGTGTAGATCTCTTTTTCTGGTGAAAATCGAGATGAGTGGAACCAGCTATTAAGAAGTTGTTTTTTGATGAAGATGAGAAGCCATGGAGAAGAAAAGGCAATGATATGTTACGGCTGGAAAAAAAAGGGTGTAAGGTTTGAGGGCTTTTATGTCATAATAATTGAATTCCAATGGAATTATAATCTTTCCATTGATATATGGAAGGAATTCTAAATTCATTGATTTAAAAAATTCATTGGAAAGTTTCTAATTCCAATTTTTTTTTTTCTCCAACCAAACACACTCATGATGGAATTCAACATTCCAATTCCTATGAATTCCATAGGAATCCGACAAACCAAACAGAGTCTTAGCAGTATACAAGGAATTCTAAATTCATTGATTTAAAAAATTCATTAGAAAGTTTCTAATTCCAATTCCTTTCTTTTCTCCAACCAAACACACTCATGATGGAATTCAACATTCTAATTCCTATGAATTCCATAGGAATCCTACAAACCAAACAGGATCTTAGCAGTATACAAAGAATTCTAAATTCATTGATTTAAAAAATTCATTGGAAAGTTTCTAATTCCAATTCCTTTCTTTTCTCCAACCAAACACACTCATGATGGAATTCAACATTCTAATTCCTATGAATTCCATAGGAATCCGACAAACCAAACAGGGTCTTAGCGGTATACAGATCAATACCTTTCTTTCAGTAGACATATGAACCCAGGGATGGCGATAAAGGAGAGGCAATGAGTTAGCTGTCCCTATAAACAAATTCCATTTTATGTAAAAAAGGGGAACCTGTTTTGTGAAGATATTGATAGAATTTATGTGAAACCAGACATAAAAAACTTATAAACAACTTTGTTTAGCATGACCAATGTTCAGGTTTGCCTACTCAATGGTAACTTTCTTGCTCCTCTGAGACGTGCTTTTGGGAGACTTTATCATGTTCTAAATCGAGTTTCATAAGCATGTAACAACTGGGACAAACAAAAACTCGATATCCAAAATAAACATGCACTGCTGCATAATGTGTATCACCAAAGTGACTATAGCCTAATAATATTGGAGTTAAGACAATTATACCTATGTGTACGTGACGGACTTACGGTGAACGTGTAGGTTTAGGAAAAAAATGTCATGTGTATGTAGATGTGGCGTTGGTTTATATATGTGATGGCAATTAATTATGCAAAATGCATACCATGAAGGCATGAAATATCTATGCTTTTGACATTTCAAAGTCAAAAACCCTGTAAGATAACAATTACAACACTGAATCTAACAGACAGACAATATACAAGTACCTCCAAGTCAAGAACATTAATCTAAGTTAAAACCTTTCAGAAATCACTTGAACCAGATGCTAACTGCATCACAACCGACAAATGTAACCCATTAAATGAAACTTACATAAGGTCGATCTAGCTTCAAGCTTTGCATAACAAACTGAAACAGCGGATAAACTTCATAATTCACATAGCCATGTATGGACAACCATCATCATTTCAACATCAACAATCTTCCTATTTGGCCCACGAAGACGGGTACATAAACAAAATGTTAATTTTTTTTCTCTTAATGTTTCTTCTATTTGTTTTATTCACAGGCTAGTTTGGTGTCGAAACTGCTTAAACAGATTGCGAATGCTTGAAATGCAGACAGAGGATACCGGTAATCCATAGTAAACATGTCTTTACCGACTTTACCAAACTGTAAGATGACTTTGTCATGTTCTGGTTGAGCTGACTGAGAGGCTCCTGCTACTGGTGGCTGGAGTGCTGGTGGTAGCTGTTGGGCGGCGATCAGCTGAAAGTTCTTGACAGAAGCGATTGTCACACGTCCCTTAAAATTTAAGCACCAGCATTGCAATTGTTCATGCCATCTAGGTGCTTTGTTTTTCAAGACCAGGGGCATTTTTGACTTTTCACTCTCTGGCACATCACTTGATGTTGCAGCTCCCATGATCTCGGAAAATCTAGAGCTGCTGAATTCTGTTGACCGGTCGAGTGACCGAGAGAAAGAAATGCTGCGGAAAGAGTCTTCTAGAGAGTGGGAAGGAAGGAGCAGCTCAGGTTGACCAGGGACTGAACCGCCTGGCTCAAGTGATGAGGCAGGGATTGACTGCATGATGCAGTGCATCCTACGTGGGCCCCGTGTCCCAAGCACGTTAAGCTCATAGGTGATGTGAGCAATGTTGTAGCTGCCACTTGGCATCTTTGGTGAAACTTTTTTGGAGTGAAATCTCTTGCTTGATCGACCTGGTGGTGGCGTATGAGGGTTGAAATGTGGGGGTTGCGTGTCGTATATTATAAATTTTGTTCCAAGAAAATTTGATCTGAAAACACAAGCATGGAATTGTTATACTCAGTGCAGGAATCACATTAAGAATTACCATCCACAAATATCATATATCGTCAAAATCATACCACAAACATCGCCTTCAAAATGCCGATATTGACTTACGTTTCTTACAATACAATCTGACATTAAAAAAAAGTAGGATTTCTTTTGTGGGCAATTTGCTTATAATTAAAGGTCGGGTTCATTAAAGGGTATTATAAGATTCAATATGCAGGGCATTTCAGGGGATGTGATTAGGATTCACACAGGTTGCTTACAAGTTCAAATCAACTATCAAAGAAGACAACTTAAACACAATGATAAAATCTTTTACTCTAGAATATATAATTACTTACTTACAAATGTATATTACTGGCCTTTGAACTTTGAGCAAGTTAGATCTAGAGAAATGCATAACCAGAGGAAGATCTTGAATACTATACCTTAGCTTTCCAATGTAAGTGCTGCTTGATCTCGAAATGTTATCAGGATCCATGGATATGACATACTCAGTGCATGTAGTTCTGCGTGTTCGTTTTGCTGAGAGCAAGAACTTCCCGTTTTCAACAAGCAAAGCTGCTGCATAACCAAATTATAACATAAAGATACATGGAGTATATTATAAATGTCTGAAACCACATGAGACATCACATAAGTAAACATCTTTCTATTTGGAAGATTTCAAGGATAAGAGTGCAATGGACTTTTGATAAATGTAAACTGGGATATTACGATTTCCAAACAATTGTAGCGTGTTTATGCGTGTCTGACATATACTCACAACTAAATAAATATATAAAAGAAACTATATACATACCTAACAAGTACATATAATAAATTATTTTACTCTACTTCTCCATTTACTTGGTATGCATTTAGCTTTTGATTAATGTGGTGTGACTCATACAGTCATACATTAGTAGTGGATCAGGTAAAAGGTCAAATTGGTTCGAGTTCACATGCCAACCTACTCCCACAACTCACAAGCCTAAGAAGCTCTACTTTAATTTATGTCTTGAGATGTACATTCCCTCTATCTTTGCTCAAGACTATCATCAAAAACGGATCCTGTGCATTCCCAAATCCAAGTGCATAAAGGGGTTGAAGCACACCAATATCAATCCAAAGAACTTGAAGCACACAGACACCTCAAATTCCTAGCTTATATTTAGAGATTCACAAAGCATATTCCGGCCTAGTCCTTGGAGGCCCAGTTCAAGTATCTAATGTTTTGGACCCACTCCTTCCGTTAACCGATGCAGTCATATCAGGGCCTAAACTCAAAATTTTAGGCCTGTTTGGTCCCAAATGCCTGATCAGTCTAAAGCTATTTGCATAGGGAGCAGTCCAGATTATTATAAATACATTTATAAAAATTGAACCGTCAACTTTTACAGCTTTTGAGTTGAATTTTGTTTTATTATAGCTTATGCAATGAATTATTTATTGCTTTACATAATAGCAATGTATATAACCGCTCCAACCTCGTCTATGTGAATTGTGAACATAGAATGATATCTAAAAATGTTAATACTGATGACGTTTTTAGGTTAGGTAATGCAATCAGAATTCAATATGATGACGATGTTAACTTGTAGGTTTGTCAACGACACGTCTAAACGGTAACCATGCCTTGACGGTCCTTGATATCCAAGCCAGTTTGCCTAACAGGTCTAAGGTTATTTGCATAGGTATCAGTCCAAATTAATACAAAATACATATTTTATAAAAACTGCGTCATCAACTTTTATTATTTTTAATTAAAATTAGTTTTATATATAACTTATGCAAAAAAATATTTGTTGTTTAACATAACAGCAATTTATTCAACCCCCCCCCCCCCCTTCTTTTCTCTCTATAATTGTGAACATGGAAATATGGAATGATATCTAAAAATGTTGACACAGATGCGTGTTTAAGTAGGAAACGCAATCAGAATTCAATATGATGACGATATTAAATTGTAGATTTGCCAAGGAAAAAGAAAAGAAATACACGTCTAAACAGTAACCAGGCCTTTACGGTCCTTAATATCCAGGCCAGTTTGCCTAAGGCATTTGCATAGGGATCAGTACAAATTAATATATATATTATAAAAAATTGAATCACCAACTTTTTATGTTTTTGAGTTCAAATTTATTTTATTAAAACTTATTAATTTTTTATTGCTTTAAATAATAGCTATCTATTCAACCGCTCCAACCCCATCTATTTGAAATGTGAACATGGAATGATATCTAGAAATGTTAATATGGATGACGTGTTTAAGTAGGCAGAATTCAATATGATGATGATGTTAAATTGTAGATTTAGCAAGGAAAAAGAAAAGAAGCACACGTCTAAACAGTAAGCAGGTCTTGACGATGAGAGAAAAAGTTTGAGCAACCATCTCCAAGATGGCCTAACGGTACGGCATCCATCCCCAGAAGGGACCTATAATGGAATGGCCAGAGAAAAAACTTAGGAAATTGCCACGAGAATACTGGTTAGGCTTCATACGAGCCAAAGGCTTGACTTTCCCCAGGTGGCTTGAACTAGGATCCCTTCCCTTTCTACCTGATTTGCAAGTCTAACAAATCCTTTGGGAGTAGTTATGAGCTAAGCTGTGAATTAGTCCCAATTGGAATCAATGAACCATAATTATAGCCTATTCTTTCCTATTAAAAGAAAACCTCTATGTATTTATAACAATCCATATCATTCATTCTTTTGCAAGGGAAGTATGTATATTCTTATTTTATTTTTCACTTTAAAACTAAAAGCATTTCATTTGACATACAATCTAGCATTCATCTAAACTAAAGACCCTTTCGTTCAAGATGATTCCTATCAGTATTAAACAAGTTCAATGAATAATAGTATAAAGTCTAACTAGATCTGCATCAATGCTTACCTGGACTAAGACAAAGGAAAAGATGGTATGTCAAGTTGGATTTATCCCTCTTTATAAAACATTGAATTGTTCCATCACGAGATCCCGGCTGAAACAGTAAAAAATATTTATTACTTAACAAACATGGAAAAATATTTTTTTAACAAAATTACCAGAAAAAGAGCATATACCTGTTTCAGGGAAACCGGAAAAGTAAGTTTTCCACATGATTCAGGGTTTCTAACAATTTCCTGACACATACTTCTCCAAGATCTACAAACAGCAGCACAAGCAACAACATGTTTTCTAGCCGGCCATGTGCTTTCACTTTCTTCCAATCGTTTAATTACATCAAAAAGAAGCTCAGGTGGAAGATTAGCCCACCGACTGTTCTGAATCACAAGCGCCGCCAAATTATTATCACTCAAATCATTAACCGAACCCTGTGACTTTCCTCTACTGTGATGACCTGAGAGCCTAACTTCAAAACCCCGTCTCGATAAACTACCAAATCCATCCCTCACATCACGAACTATGCTACGGAAAGACATTAATTACATACACAAACAAGTCCTTCTCACTCAACACAACTGAAAAATAAAAAGCCAAAAAAGAGAAAAATATATAGTCAAAAAAGGCAGTCTCACATGGGCCTAAAAAGAAGCTAAATTATATATCTTTATCAAGTACTAACTTCTTTCTCTTTTCTATTTTTCAGACATACTTTTAAATGTTTTAACTAAAAGTCACCTTAATTATTGAATCAAAACTAGTTGGAGAATACTAATAACTTTCATGGTGTCAAACTACCTTAGGTGAGTAATTTTAAATAAAAAATAATAATACTTAAGTTGAAATAATTGACAAAAATGTGAAGGCAAACAATCTTTGTCCTAAATTTTTAATCTTGTTTTAGGAAATGGGCATATGTTATAAGAATATTCTTTATACCCACCTTAATCATATCTACAATAGATTCCTCATGTTCCTAAGTGAATATAAGCTAAGATTAGGCAAAAAATTCTTTAAATAAAAACTAAAAAATTAATTCTAAAAGCTTGACAAAAGTGAAAAATACAAAAAAATAAAAATGATTGACAAACCTGGTGGTGCAATCTAAAATTCCATCATATCTTGCACTGTAAGAACTGCAACCAAGATCTACAAAACCCAAGTCAAAATTCATACAAATTCATTATTTATATATAATTTAAAAAATGTAACATTAAATAAAAGCCACAAATTTACATTATTAAGATTATTAGCATGTGCGAAATTTAAAAATGATTTTTTTTTTAGGAGGCTGTTCAAATGATTCAAGAAAATCTAAGAGTCTAAGACTGGATCCTGGAAAAATATTCCAACATCACTTAAAGGGCAAAATAAAAAAAGCAAGAAACTTTACTTTAGAAGATGAAACATATGATGGTAAAAGCTTATAGAGATAAAGATCTATATATATACCTTAACTTAAAAGAAGAGTTGAGAAAAATAAAATCTTGAAGCACTTGAAGATGAGGTGGTTCTAATAATTAATCTTTCAATTTTTTTATTTGAAAATGAAAACTCAATAAAGACAGGTGGAAGACAAGAAGTGGATTAAGGTGGAAAACTTATTTAATTAATAGCCCGGTATCGCGTAATGCTGCACTAATGACGGATTAGTAGTGATGACAACTAGTGGTGATAACGAGGAATGTTCATTGTGACGGTGACATCGAGTTGTGTATATTGAAGGAATGTAAATTGATGTAATAATGGTAATAAGAATACATAATGAAATGTAAATGGAATGTTGATACACAATAATTTTCATGATATATAGTGATTTTCAGTGAAAAAAAACTCTTTTTTTATTTGTTTTACTTTAATACTTGTTATATTTTACCTAAAATCATGTTATATATGGGAAAGTGAATATGATGTTGTTCTTCATCTAAACTTATATGGGAAACACTTCACATTTTATTATTTTAATTATAAAATTCATGATGGCTCATGATTTATTTAAAATATCAAAATATATTAATATATTTTAATGGAAGGGGTTCTCATCTAACTCATATTCACTTTTCCCATTATATATATTCTACTTTTATAAACATTTAAAAAAGGTACTTTAGGTGTTTCATCATTATACAAGGAAAAAAAATAAATATAAAGGCTTTAAGCGTGAGAGTTTTAAAGTCTAAACAGAAGCGGAGCCAGGAATTTTGATTGACAGGGGCTCGACCGGTTACGAAAAAATATTTTATTCTAACATTTTTAACAAAGTTGTTCAACTTTACGAAACACACATTTATTTTAAAAAAAATACAAATAATATTAGTTTCTACTTCCAACCAAATTATTGAGATGCTATATGAACTCCATAAATGCTAATCAACAAGCGAGTAAAAAAACATTACTGATGAGATTAAAAATATTATTTGTTTACTTACAAAAAAAGTATACTACAAATATTTGATAGGAAATTTTAACTTGATGGTAAAAATTTTTCATGTTTTGCTGAAAATCATGTAGAAAGGCATCTCAAATAGATTGTTACGGAGTATTATTATAGGCTATGTTTGACACGAGCTTTTCAGAAGTTTTAGTTTTTTATTTTAAGTTAAAAGCTCCTAAAATATTAGAAGCTTTGTTTAGTTTTTATTTAAAAGAAAAAGCTCCAAAATGAAACGCTACTTGAAGTAGCGTTTCAGGAGCTTTAACTTTTCGATTAAGCTTGTAATCTTTAAAACTACAGAAATACCTCTTGAAGCTGCCGCGACAGCTACCATACCAAACATTTAAATAAAAGCTACAGCTTGCGGTTATAACTAAAAGCTACAGCTTACAGCTCGAACTAAAAGCTACATTAACAGCTACAGCTATATTTGCCAAACATACCCTATTATACTTTGACTTTTCTTTTGCCATTCAAGTATAATTTTTAAATATATACAATATCCAATAGATAAAAACAAAATAAAAATAACATTCATCTTCTTCCTTCTATTATGTTGCAACAACCACCCACCAAAAACCACCATAACATTGAGCACCACATAACAATTAAAACTCAAACCCACATCCATTTTTAAAGCATATTTGTGTTGGCTTAACTGATTTGCTTGTCAGAAATCTGTAACTTCCAGTAAAATGTCATGATTTTTCACTCATATTTTTTGCATAGCGGGAAATCGCACAAGATTGAGGGAGGCTCAATTGCAAAAGCATTGCCAACAATCAGCCATGAGACTAACCTTTCAATAGAATACATGGCTGGTTGGAGTGGCTAAGCACCGGCTAGCCCCCCCTTGGCTCCGCCACTGAGTCTAAAAATGCTAAAATTTATTAAACTTCTTTAATATTAATATGCCACCGCTCTTTATATCGAACGCTCCCTCTCCCCACAAAACGTTTTTCAAAATTAAAATTTAAATGGTTTTTTCTCAGATCTGAAGCTCACTATCCAAACCTTCAAATAAAGTTTTATTTTATATATTGACCCCTTTTAATCTCATTCTTTCAATTTTTTAGGGTTTTTCTCAATTGGCTTCTCTCTTACACGGAAGAAGATTGTCAAATATAAAGTCAGCTTATAAGAGGTATTTAGTGGTTTAATTTGATTTTATTTTGTATTTCTCAATAGGCTTCTCAATTCCTTTATTTTTGCGGGTTTAACTTTTGTTAATTTTTTTTTGTATTTCTGCGGGATAAAGAGTAGGATGTTGGGGATGATATATAACTTGAAGGATCTAACTTAAAATGACAGAGGATTTAGACTTTGAACTTAATTATGAGGTCAACATGAAAGACTTTCGATTTAGGATGGGTTTTTACTTTGTATAATGGGTATATTAATGTCGGGTGGACGAAAATGTCTCCTACGTGACATGCACGTAAAGTGACTTAACGGAAGTAGAGACGAAGTGCAAATCACATAGTTGATTTCAGCTTAAAAAATTAACGGATGAATGAAAACGCAAAATTTATAAACCACATGGACGATTATTGCAACTTATTATTTTCCTAAAATTGACAACCATTTAATTAGTGACAAGTGGCATGTTGTCATATGACAACCGAACTCTTTCGAGAGTCCAACCTTCAATCTCTCTCTATCTTTTTTTTTTTTTTTCACGAAATTTTTAATCGCCGACCAAGTTTGTGTTCACCAATAAATATAGTTTTAGCCCTCCTTATATCCCACGCAATTAACGGCAAAACCCTACTTCCCCTTAATCTATCTTTGATTGCAATAATCGGTGGTGTGGACGGCGGCGGTAGTTCCCGGTGATTCCTCCCCGTCCTCCTAACGAACAGGTTTTTTCTCTTTTCATTCTCTGATTTTTTTATTTGTTAATGAATGGATCCCAATTTCTGAATGGATTTTCTTCTTCCTCTGAATATATCTAATTTGTTCCTCTGATTTTAGATAATTTAAACTCAAGAACAAATAAATTAAAATTAATATCCATATATTAATTAATTAAAATTAGAATACGAAAGTGTAATGGGGGCGGCAGCGGTGATGGGTGGTGGTGGCTGCGACGATTGGTGGTGTTCGTGGTGGAGTAGTGTAGGTTATCAATGTAATGTGGTTTTGATAAATTGTTGAAACTTAAAACTCAACAAATTGTAATTTGCTTTAGAATATAGTAAGTATAGATATAGATGTACACAACTACTCCTTATTGGTATGACTGAATAAGTAGAAGGTTGTTATAAAAAAAAACCCGTAAAAGCCCTGGAAAGTGTGTTGTATGTATTTTTCAATTTAATTTAGAACTTAGTATTGTAAGATGTAGTTCTTTTTTTGAAAGGTGTGAATGACTCGCGAATGTTGGGAGGTATATCATACGTTGTCTTAATCGAGTATTTATGAGAGCCCCCTCGCAGAATGGATCCTAATCTAAACTCGTCGATGAGAAACCCCTATCACCCAAAGATCTGGAGGGGAAACCTCTCTTAAGCCCCACCATAGGTGGAAATTAAATGCCCTTGGCCACCCCCGACAAATACTATACATACAATACTGATAAATGAAACTTTGATACATACGATTGTAAGTTATAAGGTATGATGCATATGATAAGTTTTTAGGTAACAGTAGATACATACGCTTATAAACATTACATGCTTAACCCGTTATAGTCTTAGTTATTTCTTTTCTCTGGTATATATGTTAATAATGTTATAATGCCAGGTCGTTGAATTGTTTTGTGAGTACAAAAGGGAGACGCAGTGCATTATTTTCACATACGAGAGTGTTTTCTGAAGATGTCTTGGAGGAGGGCCAACACTCCTGGATGGGCTGCATATGACCCCAAGAATAAACAGAAACAAGTCACAGAAATTGAAACACATGATGACCCTTTTCCACCTATATCAAGGAATACAAGAGCCTTGCATCACGGCCAAAACCAGTCAAGAAATGGTGATCTCAGTGGGAAATCTTTTTTCTCCGTGCTAACCCACTCGACAAGTGTCCCCGATATGGTACATGCTCACACTTTAGTAGAAAGTAGTCAGAGTGATAAGATAAATCCGAAATTTAACAAGCTCAATGAGCTTTATCCCCGGGCTAATGAGTACTTGATGGATATATTAGCAGCTGTAGATTACGATATTGACAAAGCCTCAAAAATTCTAACCGAGATTAGGTTGCAAGATAAGGAAGCAGAGTTTGAAGACTATAACGAGGAGGTTGGTCATACTATAAAGAATAATGAACAGTTAGATGATCATTATTATTTTATGATGGATATGAGTATGATTCCAGTGGAGCCTGAATGGGAAGATGATGACATGTACATAATTCATAGGAAGGAGGCGATCAGGGCGATGAGGTATGAATATATGAATACAATTCCCGAGGGATTAAGGATTTTATAACTTATGCTATATCTTATGTATATCAGGATCAGTGTTACATGACGTTTTGGACCTTTGGTGAACAGGTTAGCATCTCGGCATAAAAAAGCAGCTACAGAGGCCTATCTAAGAGGAGATCATGCAGCTGCACGAGAGTACTCTTTACAGGCTCGAGAAGAATGGTATGATGCTAAAAAACTTAATGCCAAGGCAGCGAAGGAAATTCTAGCTATCAGGAACCCTGATAATGATGATTGGAAGTTGGATTTGCATGGTCTTCATGCCACGGAAGCTGTGCAATTTTTACTAGAGCGCTTAACGAAGATAGAGTCACAGATGTCTGGGACGCATCCTGCAAAACCTGATAAAACAGACAAGATGGATAGACAAGAACAAATATACAGGCCTAGATTATTGGAAGTCATTACAGGTACTAAACATACAAATATATGTATATATCACTTTCGTATTGTCTACGCACGAATGCTAATTACTATCACAAACTAACACATGCTTAGACACACACATAGCGCCACACACTTTTGCCTGAGGTCTTTCAGGAAGCAGTCTTTCGACCCCAGGGTAGAGATAATGACTTTACATCCTACGTCCTCTAAACCCTGCCCCTGGCAGAATTGGGTGCTGTTGTAGCTGCTGTATGTAAGAGTGCCAATTTACAATGCTGCTGTTTGATAATCAATACAAATTTAGATTTGTTGAAGTCGTATTATTTTATTGCATAATACTATGAATCTGAGGTTGTAGAAGAGGTGTATTGCTTAAGCCAAGTTGATTAGTGATATCCCCTCTTGTTGATGGATCTCATGGTACCAAAAATGAAAAGGATTAGAGGTGGAATATTGTGCAGATTGGATATTGGTTAAAACACTTAAATCGTCTGTATGGGTGTGGTTGGGTTGAATGGAATCTCTTTTTGTCCTGATATGAAGATTTTCAAAGACAAAATGGTATGTCAAAATAGGGTTACAAAGGTTATAGCTTTGTATAATTGTTTTTTTTTTAATAACGCGATTTAGGAGATTTTTATGCTTTAAAAAGACACTTTGGGTGATGTTTAACCTATTTGACCCCTTTTCTTTGTTAACTGTTTGGCACGTTACACATGAAATATTAACCCTGGTCAACCCTTTTATAGGTATATGGGGTTGAAATGTCCATCCTTTTCAGACAGTTTAACTCTTAACGTTACATGGAAATATTTCTAATAAGCTTCATAGAGCACCTTTTGTAGAGAAGAATAGATCATGAATGAATAAGAAGGGTAACATTCTGTCATTCTGAAATAGTTTAAAAACATAAGAGGCTTTTTTTAGTATTGTATTATCTTTGGCAATAGAGGTGAGTGGGCAGCAACATTAATGGTTTCATTAGACAAAAGAAGGGTATATGTATTATCTTTGAAAAGACTGCTTTTTTTAGTTATCTGTACCAGAATTGAAGGACTTGCATATTTTAAAAGCCAAGTGAATGTAGGTCTGTTAGTTAGTTACCTATTAACTGTGTTTGGATATAAAGCATCTGCCAGGATAATTATAATTTGTATAAATTATTGTTTTATGTGCTGAATGAATACTCAATAAAATACAAGTATTGAAAACTCAGCAACTTAATGGATGATATAGCAACACATGTGATTTTGTTTAGTTGAGTCATTCTTTGTTTATTCAGTCTAAACAAAGAACCCCATTAGTGACTTACTGCATTAAGACGGTATAGTCGAATTCAAACACCACTGAAGTCATATGTGTTTTTTGTTTCCTGCAATTGCATTATGAGTTTCTGATATTATTGATTTTACAAAATATGACCTGAAGGAACAAGGGATATGGAAGTGGGTTCTCTCTTATTTATGTAGGGTTTTGAATTACGACACTGATTATAAATTATGGGCTAATTCTTCTATAATTGGTTGTACATTGGGTTTTTGTCATTTTTGTGTATTAAATTGTATTGCTTGTCTTGAGGATGAGAACATTAAAATTATATTGATTGAGTAAATTTGTTCCAAGTGACGGTTGTAATCTGTAATATAATACGAGTACAATGTTTTGTATCTTTGAGTGCATTTTCTCATGTTTCATACTTGCTATATTTCTACTACTCTATTTACCACATTTTGAATGTCGGATAAAGTTGGAAATGAAATTGAAATTTGTTTTGGTTTTCGATATATCATTGTACAATACATTTTTTGGAAAGTTAAATGTCAATCGTGATATTGCAGGGATAGGTAATCACAGCCGAGGAGAAGCTGCGCTTCCTGTAGCAATAAAAAGCTTTCTCAGTGAAAAACGGTGCGTTGTTTTCATCATTTTACATAAGTTAGTAGGTTATTAGTTATGTGGCTCAAAACGTATGTTGAATAACAGGTATTATCATTTTGAGGCGAGGATTGGGGCTATAACGGTGCGACCTAAATTCCGTAAACAGTCAAATGCTCTCTCTAGTACATAGGAACATGGAAAATGTAAATTGTCTTCAAGGCTTTTGGAAGTGAAGTTGACTCCTTGTGTAACTTTGTTAATATGTTCATTTTAGCATTGTAATTCATGTCGTTGTTCCTTGTATAATAAGCACTAGAAACAGGAGCAAATGTGAGTGTGTGTGTGTGTTTTTGTTTTATTTGTTTTTTTTTTTTTTTAATTTTTATTTTAAAGGTAATAGGCAAAATTCATGTAAAGAAAATATTACAATGCTACCTTTTAATTGATAGTGTAATATGGTAATTGTACATTGTATAATAAACAAAAACAGTGGTTTAATTGACGTATCTTGAACGATCCAAGGATGGGGATATTGATCGAGCTCATGCTATCGTCGAAAATGGATTTGTTCTTGGCGTCTTGCATGTAAAGGATTAGGACCTTTTTTGATGCAAACATGCGCTCATTAGTGAATTCTTTGGTAATTCAATAGCTCATACAAAGCCTTACACAACATAGCAAAATTTGACCCATACTACAAAGAGTGACCTCAAGATAGATAAATTTTGTTATGGATCAAACACACAAGCAATGAATACCAATAAATAAAACTTGTATTTGTCAATCATCGAACATATATTTGATGTATTATACTCTGCCTCAAACCTTTGAGTAAATTGATAATAGTGTTGAAGGAAGCCTACTTGTTGAATGGTAGTTTAAATCCTTCATTGAACGGTAATTTATCTCTTATTACCATTTCAAGTATGGATTTTTCCAGCTACTTGTTGATCAAACCTCTAAAGCACATTGATGATTGTTATTAATTTAGTGTAATTGAGGGATATGATTATGATACTTTGGGTTTGGAGGTACGGAGTGTACGCCCATTAAGTGAATAACATCCCGGACCTTGAAAGCATTGCAATAACTGATGGTTGCTGTTAATTTTATAATAACAAATTGACAATCTTTGATCACATAATAGTAACGTTTTTTTCATGAGATTTACAAGAATGACAACTTTGAAAATTGAATTGCATGAAACATGGAAAAGTGAAATGTGCAGTAACTTTGAAAATGAATACCAATATAGGCTAGCTATTGTGGGCTAGTTTTTCACTTCATCAATTCACATGCCATATTCATGCTTTCATTTTCAGTTCTTTATTTTCACATACAAAAGTCTTGTTTCATTATATTATGTGATCTAATTTAAACATGCGGACTTTCCAACTTCTTATAAATATATATTCATGTAGAGATGCATGAGTACACAAAGAACACATATTGAGTTCATAGTTATTGCAACTTTTGGGTGTCTCTGTCTTGAGAATTATACGTGAGAAAATAGATACAAAACACGAAATACTTTTTAGCGAACGGGTCCTAGATTTCAGCCAAAATCTTGAACGTTACTCTTTGTACTATCCCAAAACAAAATTCGTGTAACCCAGGCAGATAGGGTCGAATTGTTATTTTCGGAAAATGATATCACGATACAAAGAGATATCCGGTTATTGATTTCTTACCCTTGTAACTTGAAATTTCCCAACAATGATCCCGTATAACTGACCCATGAACATAATCTTCTTGCTTTTTAGACCCTACTGAAGAAGTATTGCTTACGCTATTGTCGGCTTGAATATATCGTTGATCCAGTAGCTGTATAGATTACAATGCTATAGAGATACAAATTCACTAATAATCAAAACTTTTTTACACTATGTTTTTCACGGTATAACTTTTGATTTTTATTAAAATCTACATAAATGTTTAAGCAAAAAATGTATAGGAATGAAAAAAACATTAAAATTGAAAATTGATTCCTCTGTTGGTGAAATTCAAGTTCTTGAGTTAGGGACGACGATATGTTAAGGGACACCTTTATTTAGTCGACGAGAGATGACATCTTATTACATTTCCCCAAACCATGTTTGCTTCTCGTGACAATGAATCAGTCATGTTACATGATCCACATTCTATTAATACGCAACATCTGCATCTGATGTAAAGATTCTTATAGTGTAACATATCGAAGTGAAGAATGGGCGGTAGAAACTGAAATTTAAATCACCTACAACATATCTTATAAAATCTAATTTAAGCTGTCGGGTATATATATGGTCATATATACGAAAATACACAGATGATATAAAAGAAAGTGTGTATTTATCGACGTGGATAAGTCGACTGCTTGACAATTCAGATTTTCCGACGCAAGTGAAAACCATTCTTTTACTAGATATACACGTAAAAAGTGAATATATGGCTGTTAGATAATAAGTTTAAATATTTATTGTATAATGAACTAATGATTGTTATGGATTAACTAGTCCAATTGTTCTGAGGTATCCCAGATTTTACTGAATGTTTTGAGTTCCATCCTTTTGGGATGACAAGTTTTGAGGTTTTTTCTTCAAATACTTGTGACATGTAAGGCTTCACCATTATATCTTAATTTTAAATACCGACGGAATGTTAAAAAAAAAAAAAGTTGGATTATATACCGAAATTTAAACATCAGTTACATATTTCCGTAAACTATATATATGTCATTCGAGTTTTGGCCACAGTTTAGTCCAAAACCAGTTTAGGGATTCAACAACAACAACAATAACAATTTATCATCATCTCTACCAATCTGTTTCTCTCAAAGTATCTATCAATCGGAGAAGTCAACGCGCCGACTCCATCTGTTTCTCTCTCAATTAACATCTCCAAATCAGTGGTACGATTTTTCATTATTTTTATTTTGGTGGTTCTTAGAAGATAATTATGGGTAACAGTCCCAAATTAGTGGCACGGTTTTTTTAATTTTTTTTTTCGTTGTGTGGTCTTTAGAAGATAATTAGGTGTCAATTATCGGTAACATCCCTAAATGATTTCTTTGATTTTTTTTTTTGATGGTTTTTAGAAGATTATTAAGTGTCAAGTAATTACTGGTAACATCCCCAAAAGTAGTGGTACGATTTCTTTGACTTTTTATTATTTTTTTGGTGATTTTTAGAAGATAATTAAGTTTGAATTAATTACGGGTGACATCTCCATATCAGTGGTACGAATTTATCTAATTCTTTGTTGTTTTGGTTTATAGTTAGAATTATGGGTAGGAGTAAAAAGAGGAAAGTAGGTGATTCAGGACAACCACCGCCCAAATCCAGCCGCACTTTCAACGGAACAATCGACTTGAACCGCACTCGCACTCGTTCAGGTATGAGACACAACCGCGCTGGTTTAAGCAAGCCAACTCCTCTGATCCCGGATCCACGCAACAGTCGTGATTATCTCCCCGACGCAACATTAAAACCTGGTTGGGAGTCGAGCCGTGACTATCTCCCCGACCCAACATTAAAACCTGGTTGGGAGTCGAGCCGTGATTATGTCCCCGACGGAACATTAAAACCTGGTTGTGAGTCGAGCCGTAATTATGTATGTCCCAGACGGAATATTAAAACCTGGTTGGGAGTCAAGCCGCGATTATGCCCCCGACGGAATATTAAAACCTGGTTGGAGTCAAGCCGCGATTATGCCCCCGACGGAATATTAAAACCTGGTTGGGAGTTAAGCCGTGATTATCTCCCCACGGGAACTCCTCTGACCTCGGAGCTAAAGAACGCCCACTCTGGTTTACCTTTGATCCCGAAGCGAAAGAACAGGACTCGTGGCAGTGGATATTCAAATGGATAAGCAGACTTAATTTCAAAGATACTAGTGGAGATATGATTGATTGCACTTCACTTGGAATTGGAGGTAAAAGTGTAGATTAGGTTGTTAATGTATAGATTAGGTTGTTATTCGTATTACTCATTTAATGAAATTTCGGGTTCTCCTTCTGCTATTTTTATTTTATTTTACCTTTTTCTGATGACTGCTTGATTCCCATTTGCTTTCTCAGATATCTCAAATTAGTTAAATGGGGTTTTTTTGGACCTTGCTTTTGATGGCTCCTCCCGCATATCGTTTAAACCATATAACTTGTATAGATTATATTTTATGTGCCGAATGAATACCCATATATTACAAAGTATTGAAAACTCTGCAACTTAATTGATAAAGCAGCACACCCGTGATTTTTTTTTGATATAAGTCATTTTTTTTTTCTGTTCAGTCTAAAACAACCCCATTAAGACATTTTCTCACGAATTCAATTAAGTCGACTTCAAACACCACTGAAGTCATGTATGTTTTTCGTTTCCTGCAATTGCATTATGTACTTGTGATATTATTGAAGATTGATCCTAAAATATATGACCTGAAGTAACCTGAGCATGTGGAAGTGGGTTATCTCTTTGTTTGATCTGTAGGGTTTTTAATTACGACACTGATTTTTAAATTATGCGATAATTCTTATATAATTAACATTTGGTTGTATATTTGGTTCATTGTTATTTCTGTGTATTGAATTGTATTACTTGTCTTGAGGATGAGATTATGAGAACATTAAAATTATATTGCCTGAGTAAATATGTTCAAGTGACGGTCGTAATATGTTATAAATACGATGTTTTTTTTCGTGCTCCAATTCAAACCATGTTGGTTTATGGTTCTTGTCATGTCATGCTCCGATTCAAACGATGTTTTCCTGTATCTTATAAGTGCATTCCCTCAGGTTTCATACTTGCTTAAATTCTACTACTCTATTTAGGACATTTTGAACGTACGGGTAAAGTTGGAAATGAAATTGAAATTTGTGTGGTTTTTTGTGATATCATTGTACTGTACATAATTTGGGAAGTTAAATGTTAAATGGTGATATTGCAGGTAAAGGTAATCACAGTCAAGGAGAAGCAGCAGTTCCAGTAGCAATTAGAAGCTTTTTCAGTGAAAATGGGTGTGCTTTTTTTCATTGTTTTTACCTAAGTTAGAAGGTAATTAGTTATGTGGCTCAAAACATATGTTGAATTACAGGTATTGTTATTTTGAGGCAAGGATTGCGGTTATAACAGTACAACCTAAATTCCGTCAACTGTCAAGTACTCTATCTAATACATAGGAACTTGGAAACATGAAAACGGTCAATAAGGCTTTTGGAAGTGAAATTGACTCCTTTCGTAACTTTGTTAGTATGTACATTTTAACATTGTTATTCATGTATTGTATTATTCATGAAAAATGGATTTTGTTCTTGCATCTAAAGGAACCCTTTTGATACAGACATGTGCCCATTAGACTTTTGTGGCAGTGAAATTTAGTTTGAATAAACTTTGACTTTGACCATAAGGGTAGAGACACAACCCCTTGTTTGATTAATCAAGAAAGAACTTTCAAAAGTCGATGCATAATCGTACTCCTCCAAACAATTAGCCATTGTCAAAAAGCACATTGATATGAATGCGTACAACTGACCCATGAACATAATATTCTTGTTTTCTAGACCTTGCTGAAGAAGAATCGCTTATCATCGAACCCATGTCTTCCCTTTTAGTGCTTTCGCTCTTGCTGGCTTGACATATATCGCTAAGGAACTGTATAGATAACAATGGTATAGAGCTACAAATTCATTTACTGCCAAACATTCTTAAAAACTTATCATTCTTAAAAATCTAAATAAAAAAGAACACGTATTACTTATATGCAACATTTGTTTCTGACATAGAGATCCTTATCAAATTCAATGCAGGATGTGAGCTTTTGGCAAGGGAAGAGGGAAATTTCCATCTCACCCTTGTAAGCCTTCTTGACTGATTGCAATAATTCACACTGATGTATGAGGATGATCTTCTCATATCTGATGAGTCTCAGAATTGGAACAAGTTTTCAGAAACTTTTATACCATGGTCGAAACCCAATTCAAAGTAAAATTGAGAATTTTAGAAGTGATGATGGTCGAAAGTTTTTGTGATTAAACATTGGATCTTAGTTTACAAAGAAGGGCATCACAACCCGAATTAATTGAGTAAACTTAATCCAAAATCAAGTAGATGTGTTTTCACCTCGCTTTGTTGAGCAGATGCAACACTTTGACGTTAAACTGGATCAATTGAAAGAAGGATATCTAGGAGTGATAATGATGAAGGTGAGAAGTCGTTGAAAGTCTCTTTTGTGTATGCTACACGAACTTACACTTCGTGTATAACCTTAGGTCGATTAAATATTCATTAATTGATAAAAGGCAATAGCAATAATTATCTCAAAAGGATTCCACACTCTTGACATAACGAATCACATCTTGCTTACGATCTATACGCAATAGGGACTTACAATCCCCGTACTACAAACTATAGATGGCAAACCAAGATTAACATGGTTAATTTCTATGTTTATATAATTCTAATTACTTGATTATTTCATGTATGTCCACACTAATGTTTTGAGTTAACCTATAGTTGACCTGTTATGAAAAGTTAGATGCATCACACCATAATTGAAAGTTGAAACCTTGTGATTTGATCCAACTGTAGTCCCATATTTATCCAACTTGAATAACTGATGTAATCAATTCTTTGGTTGGTCTTTATATATTTTGTCACCGGCCAAAAACAACATAGCTATTTTCCACCAAAACAAGTTAATTGAGACCTCCTTGTTCCCATAATTTTTATATATATTATTTTTATTATTATTATTTACTCTAGCTCCGTTGAACCCGTTCTGACTTCTGTCCAACTTGTTTTGTTTTGTTTTCTTTTTTTCTAAGTATGAGTACTCAAGACTGTCAATCAGGTCAAGCATTGATAGCCCTATAAGTTTTCTTTATTATTAATTTCAAAAGGCATAAATGCTTCAATTGTCACGTCATTTTCTACATGTGAATTCATGTGGTTCAATACGGATTACACAGAAACGTAGACCACATTTAGGTGAAAAATACCTCTTTTTTAATGAAAATCTAATTAGTACTGTACTATTTTAAAATAAGAGAGATTATCTACCCTTTCCCATAAATTACTGTTTTTTTTTTTTTTAGTTAACTGCAAAATTGGTCCCGGTGGTTTACACACTTTAACAATGGGGGTCACTTTTTAAGTATCGTTGCAATGGGGGTCTTTGTTTTGAGAGTTTTTTGCAAGATTGGTCCCTTTCTAACAGAACCGTTAGCTAATGTCGTCAAGTCTTAACAGAAGGGACCATCATTGCTAGTAAACTCAGAAAGGACCCCCATTTCTTAAATGGAAAAACCATAGGGACCAATCTTGCAATTAACAACTTGATATCTTTTTTGATTTAACTCAAGAGATTACAACATACAATTGTCAGTGTGTTAGATCCTTAATTAATAAACCTATGTATACTTAAAAATTTTAATAATGAAGATGTATCTTGCTTGTATAATTTTTTTACTTTGAAAAATAATAATATATAAACTTTTATTATTATTTATAGTTACGAATTAGAGGTTGTATGTTTGAATTTGATATTACAAAATAGTAAACCTGTTCAAAAAAATATAATTACCATATATGGTTTTTTAGTTCCCTGTGTAACATGTTAAACATATATGCAGTTGGTGGATTAATAAATATTAATTAATAAATATATAGTTTATTTTAATATTGATCATAACAAACTTTGTAATATGTTTTTTTATATATCGAGTAATACAGTTTGTTATTTTAAGACGTGAATATAAATTATTATGTCGATTTGATTATCATCAACAATTGAAACATTTACAAATTTTAGAATATTTTTATAGAAATATATTTTTAATAGTTTAATTATCAACAATCATGAAAAGCTAAAATATGTTAATACTTAATAGTTATTTTTAAATTAAGTATTTATTAATTTTCATTCTTTTATAGAAAAGTTAAAAAGTATATTGTATATTGTGATTTCTTGAATTAAATCAAAAAAGATATCAAATTGTTAATTGCAAGAATGCTCCCTATGGTTTTTCCATTTTAGCAATGGGGTCTATGAATTTACTAGCAATGATGGTCCCTTCTGTTAAGACTTGACGACACCATCTAATGGTCCTGTTAAAAAGGGACCAATCTTGTAAAAAATTCTTAAAATAGGGACCCCATTGCGACGATACTTAAAAAGGGACCCCATTATTAAAGTGTGTAAACCAAAAGGACCAATTTTGCAATTAACCTTTTTTTTTAAAGACAAAGCGTCAAATCAATGTTCGAAATGAAGATGTTAGAATTTAGATGACCTTTTCACCCCAATTATGCGGTACGTAGAACTGTAGAAGGAAAGAGAAGTATAACTTTTATGCTTGAGCAATACGAGTAAATCTTTTCTTTTTAAACATTTATGAATAACAATGTTATTGTGAACATGGGATACTATATTCGCTATATATATAGGTGAGATATTTTGAGACCACCTCTTATTTTAGGACTAACTAGGACCATTAATTTTTGTACACCATCATGATCTACTACGATATACAAGACTTTTTTGTAAAAACACTAAGACTTTCCAGCGACGGGCCCACAAAAAACTCATGTGTAAGTTAACTGTGTAAGTTACACATGTGTAAGTCTTAGTGTTTTTATTTTAGGAAAGTCTTAGTGTTTTTACAAAAAAGTCTTGTATATCGTAGTAGATCATGATGGTGGTGTGTAACTTACGAAAATCAATGGTCCTTTTTTGGACTTTTTTTAGTTAGTCTCAAATTATCTTTCCCCTATATATATATATATATATTCTTTAAAATCTTATCTCTAAAAAAAAATATCGCTTCTAGAATATCGCTTACTTGGCTTTCATAATTTCATGACTTGGAAGACCCACACTCCTTCGGAATCGTAACAGTTTCCTTTATCTAAACCTCAATCTGACGCACTAATCAACTTCTTTAAGAAATGTCTACGTAACTTACTCCTTTTTTCTAAATAGTAACAAAATCATATATGTAATGACAAATGTTACACAATGAGTATGTCGTCATAGGTTAGTTGGAAAAAATAATTTAGAATATATTCACGTAATATGTATGTATAAAAACCAAAGAAAAATGATAATGACAACCATGAATTATAAAATGATAAAAAGTAGTACTTTATATATCAATGGCCGCCCCTGAATTTTCACAAGACAAAATACAAATTTTTAAAGCATCAAGTTAATTAATACTGACAGCCCTAAAGGCTGTCATTAACAAAACTCAAAACTAAAAAATATCCAGTTTATTTAAATTTCTCCCATAATAAAAAGATGAAGAAGGTGATATATACACACTATTTTTTATTTTCTCCATAGGCATAAAATTTCTTCTTCTAAACCTAGTTATTTATTATTGGAATCCATTTCAAGAAACAGTTGTTCTATAATATATTAAGGAACATCAGATACCAACATGTTAACATAATCGATGCTCCAACACTGATCTTAGCAGTAAAAATGCTTATAAATAGTCTATAACGACATTCTGCACCTCTAATCGCTTTATCTCATAACAGATAAATTATTACGAGGTAGGTTTAGAAGATAGGATTTGAATTAACTAATCTATCTAATGTGCCTAAATAGTCTATTCTTTTTCATGTATTTTATATTAATAAAATAATTTGAAAGAAAATAAACTATTTAAATTAACACCATCGTCTATTGGGGAGAAGCCTAGAACTATGTTATATATTTGTGGGCATTATTTGGGTTTTACAAACGATCAAAATAAACAAACAACTTTTTCATGAAATAAATTAAAATTTACCTATATCGTACAACGCCCAATCACTTTATGTGCCTATCTTTGTTTGTGTATTTCATTAAAATGATTCGCCTAGATATTATCGAATTTGAAGTTTATAGATATTTACTATTTATATTTTACAAAAAAGATGTTTATTTACCTAAGGTTTTTGGCCACAAAAGCTTAAATAATCGACTATAACAAAAGCTTAGATAATCAATTATTACATGAAATCAAGTGTCACTCAAACTTTTTTTTTTTGCATTGCACCGAATTAAAACCTTGTTATATATAAAAGAATAATTAAATGATCTTATATGTACTACTCCGTATCATCTTGTCGAGAATATGTGGCCATGTGGGTGGGGCCGTTGAGAAAAAAAGGGCATGTGGAGGTTATCAATAATGAGATCACCCATAGATAAATCAGGTAATACTATAGGTGAAACTTTTCCGGAAGTTAATGTAGCTTTTCATAAAAAAAGAAACAGTTTTAATAATGTAGTTGTCATAAGATTGTGGGCGGGATGATTTACTCATGCGGTCATGCCGTTGAGCCGTTCCAATTATGAGAAGTGTTATTAAATTAAATTATCATATATAGGTAAAGAAATATTTAATCTTTCTAACTAAATATTCAAATAATCATTTACATATGAAAAAATTAATAGACAAAATTAAAAAATAAAAATTAATAGTTAACACATGTGACCTTTTTAATGTTTTAAGAGAATTATTATACTATATGGTTATATGGTTATAAGATTTATCTTTTTCCATATAGATAATATATCAAGTGAAACTTTTTTATTAGAAATGCAAACACTTTTTTTTTTTTTTAAGCTTTAGCTTAATGGTTAAATTATCATCCCTTCTGAAAGAGGTCTTGTATTTAAACATTGGGAAACACATAGAAATTAAGTCACTTAATAAAAGTTTGGCTCGGGTATATCTAGGTTCGAATCCGAAGAGACATGGTTTACCCCTATTAATCATCGTGCCTTCGGGCAGATTAGTAGGAGGTTTCCCACCATCGGGTATTTGAAATAGGCATTTCTATTTCGAGGGAGCTCTCTAACACGGAACCAATTAAGACAACGTGTGTTAGACCCCTCGCTGAATTTTCCAGCAAAATTCATCTTTCCAAAAAAAAGATACGGAAACTTTTTTGATGTGTTATTGCTATCTCACTATAGGGTGGTTTCGACCATTATGAATAAAAGTTAAATTGTTTTTTTGAAAAAAAACAATACAAATTTTCGAATCTATATTTCTATATTATAGTCATGAGTAAATAACATTTTAGGTCTTCGAATTTGGAACGCTTTGAACTTTTCTTTCTGAAAGTGAAAAAATAGCAAAAAAGAAACTGCTAAACTTCGCATTTTTTCCACTTATCGTCCCCACGATAATGGTGTTAGTTTTTTCTCCTTTAAGATTTCTAACGTTCATTAGTTTTTTTGTTCACTTTTCGTCCTTCCAATTTGTTTTCACTTTTTTTCATTTAATAATTTCAAAACTGCCTAATGGTGTATAGACCGTATTTGAAAGTAAAGTAAGAGACATATTAACTTTTTTTTTATATATTAATACTTATCAAAATATATTTATTGAAATTTAGATAACACAATATACTTCACAAAAACATTATAATATAACCGCGGGTTGGTTTTGATGCTTTGTAAAGTTTAATAATCGAAAATGTTAGAAAAATAATTACGTATATATGTTTAATTAGATATGATCATAATAAATGTAATACTAATTTTAATAATACTAAAAGTATGACTATTTATTGTTTATTAATGCTATCTTAAAACTTTTTAAATTTTTTAAAATAAAGTATAGCTTAGAAGAGACATGCATCTTTTAAATATATTGTCATACGTCACTTAAATAAAACCACAATCTTATTTTAGTACATCGGTAGAGATAATATATTATGTGTTTGATTATATAATTTCATCGTGTTAATTATACCTTTATGTAATTGTCTTATTCGACAAATTATCATGTGTTCATAAATATTCGTGTTTTTTTGTATTATTTGATGTTAACTTTAGTCATTCAATAGTTTTTTTTTAGGATTAGTTGCTTACTCCTTTATAATTTCTACATTGCTGGACTGTTTTGAAATTATAAAAATAAAAAAATGTTGAAAGGACACAAAATGAACAAAAAGTGCTCTCGCAACATTGATGTAATTTTTTCTAGTCTCTCATCCCCGTTATATATATATATTTTTTTGCTTGAATGTTCGAAAAAAAAATGCTTTATATTAAACGAAATCAATTATTTTTTCATTACCAAATATACTGATTATTTATATTTCGTCCATTTATGCCATTATTTTTTCTTTTTTAATCGTCCCTTTTATTAATTGACATTTTTTTTCTTCATTTGTGTGTATATGAAATGATTATACTGTTTCATTTTGTATTGCTTAATTTATAATTAATAATTGTTAGTTACATGGATTGATATATGGTAGTAAAGCCTAAGATTGAGAGGTTTTGAGTTCAAATTTTAGTATGAGAAAAAATGTTTCCAATAATGAAGATAAAGGTTTTTCTCATTATGGGTTTCTATGAAATTGAAGTTGAGTATATAAAAAGTCATGTCACTGAGTCCAAATTTACGGTTAAGAAAAATGCAACACAAACATAAAGTCTTTCAAAACTCTAATGATAGTCGCGTACAACCTTTTCTTTCAAAGACTATCAAAATAAAGATTTTGGGTGGAAAAAACATAATTAATGTACATAAACTAAAACTAGATAATAATTATTTTTTCATCTAGTATCAAAATTACTTGAAGATACTAATTTATTTAGAAGGAAAAATTTGATATATGTCATTGATAAGTTACAAAATATCATATTTGCTCAATTAAATATATGAAATGTAAGAAAAATATCGTATATGCCACTAATAACTAACAAAATATCATTTTTTTAAATTAAATTTTGAAATATTATATATGTCATTCTTAATATACTAAAATATCAAATATGTCATTATTGAGTAAACAATAACCCGTACGGTACTCGCGTATTGCGACAGTGAATGTTGCGACGGTGTGACGGTGGCGGCGATTGTTGGTGGTGGAGGTGGCGTCGAGTAATGTAGATATCTAATTTAAAATTAATCTATATAAAAGGTTAGTATAGATAATTTAGAAGATAAAAGAATTGCTAGTGTAATTTAATCATTAAGGGTACGTTAGTGAACTTTCATTTCCTAAATGATTTACTTTGTTATTTTTATAGGATGGTTTAAATGGATATTGACCTGTGAATATAGTGAACTATGACAAAATGTCTATGTTATGTATTGATCTAATCGGCGGTCTATGTTATGTAACGAACTTACCAAAACTGTCTAAGTGATGCATGTTACAGGCTAAAGCCGGTCATCACTTTTTTTTCCTTTATTTTTTAATCTTAATAATTAATTAATTAATTAAACATATATAAATAAATATAAGTAATGGAAACATATATGTATATAAGTTCTGTAATTATATAAAAACTGTAAACACCTTTAGATCTTCCGGCCGCCGCCTACCTCCCCATTTTTCTGATCAACCCTAACACAATCAAATACCAAAAAATTAAAGATCTCAAAAATTAAAATCACATTTGAAGATTATGACCTCTTATAAGGTCAAGAGCCTGAAACCAATCATTACATATATTCTTAAACATATACACAGTGACACACACAAATCTAGGGGTACATATATACAACCCACACAAACAAACAATGAGAGACTAGAGGACGTATTGCATGGCTTCTTGAGACATAACTTAAAATTGAAATGGAAAGAATAACTAATTGCTAGATTTTAGTTAAAGCAACATGTTGAGTCCCAATGCTATTGTAAATTTAATGATGACAAATCTGATATATAAGCACTTGTAAATCTTTTGGTTCTTGAAATCTGATCTGGGTCAGACTGAGCTGACACAACTTGCGATCTGTAACTGACCCAGATCATGTTTCATACTTTGTAATTGTTTTATCTTATGGAAGCAAGTGTTGTTCAAGCTGCATCAAATGGTTATAGCATTCAGTCCAAGTCGAAGAGGAGGATTGAAGAAAGAAGATCAAGTTGTTAATGGAAGACAGCTTGGGATTAGCAGTCAGCTTGGAAACACTTAGACAAATTTGCATTTAACAAACGAGCAATCTGTCTCTGACAATCAAGTGAAGATTACAACCTGGATTTGTTGATAAGGACGTTTGACGTGACTAGGAAGGTTCCTAGAATCTAGGTTGGTGGTTGGATTTACATATGCGTGTCCATACTTTCATTGGTGGATCAAAATATCGTGCTGCAGGTTTTGGGGACCACAAGTACGAGGAAGGCACGATCAAATATTTTCTCTGTCACTCCACCAGAATAGCTATACGTGGCTTATCTGGACACCAATAGTTATTGAAGCTTTCGCCTATAAAAGCTCCAATAGTTGAAGGCATATGTGTGACATTCCTTTGAATCATTCTTCACACAAGTTCTCTGCTCTTATATACAACTTAGTCTGTGAGAAGTTAGCTTGGGCTGCTTCTCTTTAGCAAGAACTTAATTGATTGTTGTTTGTCACTTTCAAGGGTTGTTTAGATATTATAGGTTATCTTGTTTCCGTAACAATCCTGTAACTCTTTGTATAGACTTTATCTTAATAAAGGATTACTTTTGAAAACCACAATCTGTGTTCAAAAATATTTATTTACTGCTTTACTGTTTTATTGATTCATATTATCTATATTGCTTATATTTACATTTAAGTCTTTGAAACTATTTTCAAAAGTTAGTTATGGAAAAAGGAAAAGTTGTATTCACCCCCCTCTATAACTGTTGTGTGTCCATTATTCACCCGAATATTGTGACACCGTGGGACTTAATACAACAAAACAACAAACTTAGAAGATTACAAGACTAAAGCTGAAAAGATCAAATCCCCTTGACCTCATATTTCATCATTTCTCTTTTCGGAATATTAATAAATAACTAAATAGAAACAAGAAAATACCAGTTCTTAAATACTCGATTGGGAGGAGTTGAAAACAGTAAATGACATGCATCACTTAGACAGTTTTGGTAAGTTCGTTACATAACATAGACCTCCGATTAAATCAATACATAACATAGATATTTTGTCATAGTTCACTACATTCACATGTCATTATCCCAAGTTTAAAAAAATGGATGGTAACCGGCTACTTGTAGATTACCTGGTAACATGCATCAATTAGACAATTTTGGTAAGTTCGTTACATAACATAGACCCCCGATTAGATCAATACATAACATAGACATTTTGTCATAGTTTACTACATCCACAAGTCATTATCCCTACTTACATGCCTAAAAATCAACCTAAAACCTTAAGATCTTGACATGTGGATTCCACTAATTCTCTTTCCTAATCTCGCCCCCTGATTTTTCTACATGTCATCATCTTACTATTAGGGATATCTTTAGGCACACCAATTAGGTTGATTAATCATTTTCTAATACTAAATATAATTCAAAATTTGAATTTGGATAGCTTTTGACACGCTTAAATTCTTGCTGTGGTTGGTCGATAAGTTATTAGATCAACTGTCTTTTAGTATGTAAAAGATAACTATCATTTAGTATATAAGAAGGTAACTGTTCAATAGAAGTTTAATTTTTTTTATTGCATGACATTTACGATGAATTAAATTATAAAACAAAAATGACCGGTGCAACACATGGGTTTCACACGAAGTAGGTAACGCTTAAGATCTGATTGCAAATAGTCAGATCTAATCTCTGATCGTTGGATAACAGAAGAAACCATCCATTCATCGCAAATTTTCCCTTGCAATGATCTATCATGTTTTTAGTTTGGTACTATGAATCAAGATGTGGTTCAATGGTGGGCTTTATGATATGAATCTGTGTGTTACTGTGGTCTCACGGATGACTCAAAATGGATGTGCACTAAACCACACTTAGGATGGAGACTCCGGTTGGGGCTCCGTTTGTGGAGAGACGGTTGATGTTTTAGGGTTTATTATCGATTTCCTGAAGGTAGTTTGACGTCAGTTAGGGTATTAGGTTATTCGGCTTATTGTGATCATGCCATTGAATGAGGGTTATCTCTTCTTATATAGGAGATATTAACTTGGGGAGGAAGTTAAAGGTTTAGCTTAGTTTAGGGTTTCAGATATTTATCCACTTTAGTTGCCTATAGTAGTTATTTTATTTATGGCTGGAAATATATCCATTAATTATAAAAAATTTTTATCTTTAGAAAGAATTGAAGTCTATCTTTTAATTGTCTAACCACCTCCGAACTTTGGATTAGTCGTACGTGATCGACTTAGTAGGCGCATTGCCGTTCACATAGCCATTCGGAAGGTACATCATCAACCATCACTACTTAATTATGTTGATGATGAACTATTAGTGTTGACATATTTGATAACTTATTTAGAATTTCTGAAATATGGGTCATGGGATCATCAATGCTAAAAAAAACATGGGAGGGACTGTTGTTCAAAAATTGGTAAACCACATGGACCAAATATGCATTTAACTTTAGAAAATAAGAAAATGCATTATTTTGGGGACGGGCTTGAGTACTATAAAGCTAGCATGAACATCTAGTATATCACAACTCAAACCAATATCTTCATTAAATAAAATTGTCAACAATGACCAGCATAATCTTATTTCTCTAGCTTGTTAAAAAGAAAGATTCAACTAAATCGTACCAATTACCCCCTGGCCCAATCTCTTTCCCTTTCTTGTTTCCATGATCCAATTACCTCAAAACAAACCGATCTTTCTATGGATTCACAAGCTCATGGACGACTACAACTCCCCGATCATTTACCTTCGTCTAGGTCCATCAAAATTAAGATGTGAGGGGTTTTACAGCCCAAGTTAAGGTGCCTAATAACCACATCTTTCCATTCCTCATATATATAAGTATAGATGTAGCAATACTTACAAGAATTTGGGCTTTAATCTCCTCATGTGTAAGTTTTGAATTTTCAAGTTTTGTTAGTTTTTCAAGAATTTGGCCTTTACAAAAATATTGGCTTGCCATTCGAATATTAATGAGTGCACCTTTAGTTAGCTTGTTTTGTTTCCAAATATGATTGCTTATGTAATAAAGCAAGATACTGCAATGACATGGGTTGATGGACCTAGACGAAGGCAAATGATCGGGGAGTTGTAGTCGTCCATGAGCTTGTGAATCCATAGAAAGATCGGTTTGTTTTGAGGTAATTGGATCATGGAAATAAGAAAGGGAAAGAGATTGGGCCTTCGAATGGTAAGCCATGTAAAGGCCAAATTCTTGAAAAACTAATAAAACTTGAAAATTCAAAACTTACACATGAGAAGATTAAAGCCCAAATTCTTGTAAGTCTTGCTACATCTATACTTATATATATGAGGAATGGAAATATGTGGTTATTAGGCACCTTAATTTGGGCTGTAAAACCCCTCACATTTTGGAAAATTCATAAAAAGGTAACATATTTTTTCAAAATTCCTAATAAGGAGAACCTATTTAGTTTTCGTCTATTAAAAGGACCTCATTTATAAAAAATTCGCAATAAAAAGAATATTGTTAGTTTTTAACATTAACCTCCGTTATATGGCACGTCACTACTGCCATGTCATTAAAAAAAAGGCTGGACATATTATTGAATAATATCACTAGCTCTACAAATACTGAAATACAATCATACAAATAGATAAAACACACACATAACACACCTCTCTCTTCCTTTGAAGAATCCGGCCACCACCACTGCTGGTTAGCCGCCGCTCGCCGCCGCCGGGAAATTGCAGACAGTCACCAATCATCACCATTTTCCGGCCATTCAGCTTACCCCACCCTTATACATACATTATTACATTTTCCGGCCACTAGTAACATCTCCGGCGACTTGTTACCTTTTCTTTTGTGGTATTGATTCTAATACAATTCTTTATAAATTTTAATTGAACTACAATCCACTTCCTTAATCAACTCAAAACTAGATATCTATCTCATAATCAACTCCAATTTTTAAGGGTTTTCAACTTTGTATATAAATTGTAAAAACCCCTTTTCAATTCACACGGATTAGTTATCTTGATGATGATGATGATGATGTTGTTGATGATAAAATTCATTATTGATGATGTTGAAATCGTTGGTTGCTGGGGACGGTGACATCATCGATTATATATTTGGTGGTGGGGAAGTGGTCTTGTGATGGTGGGATGAGTCGATGACCTGTTGGAGTAGGGTGGTCTTGTGAGGTTGGTTTCTGGTGGTGGAACAAAGAAGGGTGAGAACCAAGAAGGTCGTTAGGTGGAGTGTTTGTTTGGAATAGATATAGATTTAGATCCCGCGTA
Organism: Erigeron canadensis; assembly: GCF_010389155.1. Taxonomy (NCBI): domain Eukaryota; kingdom Viridiplantae; phylum Streptophyta; class Magnoliopsida; order Asterales; family Asteraceae; genus Erigeron; species Erigeron canadensis. The sequence goes on from NC_057765.1 coordinate 23,208,219, forward strand.
AAACACAGGGTTTTTGATATAAACTTTTGTATTTATTTTCGATTAGGTGATAGAAATGACACTCGGAAATTTATAAATTGTATTTGAAGAACCATGGTTGATATGCTTTAACGGAATTTTGACAATTGGTTAACATTATGGTGATTGTTGTTTTTATATTAGTAGTTATACCCCAAGTTATCTTCCTTTATTTGTTGACGTAAAAACACACCTTATATATTTGTATTCGAGACCTTTTTTGTTTGAATTTAAATTGTTTATCTTTCTCATACATGTTAAATACATTACATTGTCATTTTCCCAAATTAACATATGCTCAAGTTTTTCTTAAATGAGATTTATATTCAATATATTTCAATGTCTCGTCAACAAAACATATACAAGATACGTAAAAATAAGTAACGAAATTCCGTAGTTAATTTTAATTTTTTTTTGGCATTCAACATAAATAATTTTGGGTAGAAAGGCACTTGAAAATTTATTGCTTAAAAAAATTATTACAAAATAAAAGCTATCAGCCCAATTCAACTAAGATATTGTAGCTTCAACAATAATTAAATTTTGGTAAAAAGGCATTCAACATAGATAGTTTGATGTAAATCTCGTAGCTTCAACAATTACACATTTGCACTATTTTATTGCCTTGTAAGTCTGCTCCAAAAATGATGAAACCATTCACTTGAGCCCAATTCTTTAGTCCATTCCTTTTTTAGTTTTTATGGAAAAGTCCAATCTAACTTTGACTTAACAAATTCAAACCTGCACTATAAAACCCATTTTTATAAAAAAAATATCATTACATTCTTCCATGCCAATTGCAATATATAGTTTTACTCCACATATAATCCAACTATTTTGTTAACCACATAAAACAAATTTTGGGCATGTATGTGAACAGCTTACTATACTTCCAATGTTAATACTCTCAGCTAAAGCTAACCAATTCCATTTTCAATTCTTACAAATTGACCATAAGTAAAATAAGCATGATAAGTTGTTTGACAGCAACAACTTATCATTTATCATAGCCTGCATCAACCATAAGTAAAATTGACCATAAGTTTGTCCGGTTTGTATTTAAGAACATGCAATAATAAAAAATGAAAATAAACCTGCAAACCCTTCTTGCTAAGTTGCTTGATAGCAACATCAATGTTCTGACCCGAACCACCTGTTTTCCTTAGCATAGCCTGATACACACCTCCAAAACCAAGTTCACTTGTTCATCCAATATAATACTTAACTGCTGCAGTTCTGCACCAATTCAGCTTGAAACCGGCCATAAATCTGCACCAAAAACTGATGCAGTTCTGCACCAAAAACTGCTGCAATTCTGCACCAAAAAATTGCTGCAATTCTACACCAAAAACAGGAGAAAAACAGCCATAGTTCAGCAGCAACACAACCATAATTCTGCAGCAGGAATCTGCAATAAACCAGCAGAAATTCTGCACCAAAAAACAGCAAAAAAATACAGCAAAACAGCAACAAAAAACTGCCAAAAACACCAGCAACAAAACTGTACAGCGGGAAATAAAAGGCCAAAAACAAGTTTCTTTCATTAAACCATAATTAAACAAGTTACAAATTACAACTTTCATTGAACCATGATAAAAACAAGTTACAAATTACAACTTTCCTTTACGATGAACCTTGTTAAAGCGAGCAATAGCTAATTAAACAACACAAACCAATAGCTAATTAGACAGCCACAAGCATATCATTCAGTCTAAAACAACCACAAAAACTAAATTAAGTTTCATCATTGCATTGAATAATCATGATAAACCATGATTATTAAAAAAGAAACAAATCAAATTATTAAATTTAATTAAACTACCAGATTTAAAATTTCACTTTTGATATTTTGAAGTCAATCATAATAAAAACCAAACCTTTTGTGATAAGCAGTTTCACTTTAAGTTCAATATGAGTCGTTATAATGGGCAGCCAAATGTATCTAGAGAAAATATGAATACAAGTTATATGCCTTACAGTTCTTTTTTAATAAGCCTTCGTAATATAATGTAGCTTACTCCCCATTGACGCTCATGAATCATCATCGCTGTCCAAGTCTAGCCATGCTTGCCAGTCAAAAAAATGTCTCCTCTTTACTTCCTGCATTAATAAAACTAGGGATGGCAACGGGTCGGGTATGGTCCGGGTTTAAGTATTCCCGGACCCGGACCCGAATAAAAATCTCCGTCCCGGACCCGGACCCGGACCCGATGGGTACCCATTTACCAGCTATCCATCGGGTAACGGGTTCTCCACGGGTAATCGGGGATCCGTTAAGATACCCACTTTTGTTTCTCCTTCAACAGTGATATCTCAAATTTTGACAAAGTTTATTGAGCATGCACCATATAATATGCATTATCTTTATTCTGTATCCCAATTACATGAGGCTTTTGTGTGATGCTGCTGGTCGAAGTCCATTTGGGCTGTTATGATTATTTTTGCTCTCTTCAGTAGGTAGGTATTTCAATAGGTGGAACTGTATATATTACATTTTACGTTACATAATAAAGATTTTTATAATTATAATGGGTTTGTAATATATACAACACGAGGCGGGTATACGGGGTTGGGCCGGTTTCAGGTATACGGGTCCGGTATGCGGGTATTCATCAAAAAGTGGACCCGGACCCGGGAAAAAGTAAAAAAACTATCCTCATACTTGTCCCAAGACCCGCATACCCGAACCCAGACCAAAAATGCCGGGTTTCGGTTTTTCCCATCGGGTATGGATTTTCTTGCCATCCCTAAATAAAACAGATGCACATTAAGTTTCCAAATGTCACAAACCCAATCCTTTTTTGCATTGGTGGTTACTATATACAACATAGTTACTATATACAACATACAATGTAACATATTAACCAGAGTTAGTACAATCATTAGCAACTTTTAATTGGTTCTAAAAACAGCTGTTAACTATACTTATCATTGAATGACTACCTGGTCAATCTTCAAAGGATCACCACCAAGCAGACAAGCATCCGCCGGAATAAGATCTCCAAATTTTATACTGATTACATCCCCTGGAACTAAAATTGAAGCATCATCTTCATTCCATTTTCCAACTTTGCATCTAAACACAGATTAAAACTTAAACTTTGATCTTCTATACAAGCTCAAATTCGAAAACATTTCACTAACTTCGACAACAAAGTAACAAGCGTTAAAACCTATGATTTTAGGGGCCAGAGTAGCCATAAGCTTGTAACGACATTTCATACACTGATAATCAAAATTAGATTTAAGAACACAATATTGAAGGAGAGGGGAAGGGGGGGGGGTTAGTTATTTCGTTGGTTTACCATTCTCTTATGCAATCCCAATATCGTATCACTTATGCATTAGACCTTGTACTCTTCACATTCTATATGCAATCTACAACCTTACACAAGGATTAACATAATTCATCATATACTCATTTGGCTCAGATATGATCAAGTATGAGCAATGATTCAACATGGCTGCAGCAAGGTCACATTCACACCTTAAATGCCACGCCAAGGAACACATAATTCAAGTTAATTTGATCGATACACATCATCATAGCCAATTCTTTATTCAAGGTCGTATAAACTGCTTAAACCTTCAACTTTTAATGTATTTGGCCACATTATCATATTCCACCACTCCTAACGGAGCATGGCTCAGACGTGATAAAGTAAAAATAATGATTCGTCATGGCTGCATCTAATGAGGTTTCCATATATGATAGCAAAGTCACATACACACCTCAAATGTCATGCCAAAAAATACATAATCTCAACATTCTTTGAAATACATCATCATAGCCAATAAAAAAGGGACAACCATCATAGGACAAGGCTTTCCCATGTTCAAAGCTTTTGTTAGCCACCCTCGGAAGAGTTGGCAGCTAATGAGTATATCCATATCATATAGTACACCAACTTCCCTATACAAAAAATCCTAGCTAATGAATCCAATGATTGTATTGGATCGTATAATTCATCATATACTCATTCGGATCAGACATGATCAAGTATGAGCAATGGTTGAACATGGTTGCATCAAATGCCATGTCAAGGAACACATAAATTCAACTTTCTTTGAATTGACACACATCATCATAGCCAATAAAATGGGACGTTTATAATATATTATCATCAAATAGCAAATAATCAAGGATCAAGAAAACACAATCAGATCCATTTGACACCAAGGAATCAATCACAAATTGTGACAAATTTCCAGCACCAAAGGTTCCAATCTAATGCAAATTGTCTCATATGAAGAATAAAACGAAATCACTAATCCAACCCAGAAACCAGGTCAAAGGGCTTCTGTCTGACCCACAAATTTCACAACAGCCCTGAAAATATACAAAGAATTTGTTATTATTATTATTATTATTATTATTATTAAGTCAAAGGATATATTAATAATTAAGTAAAGGTTAATTATTAACTTTTTTAATTACGTAATTAAACCTGTCAAGACACTAATTTTAAATCAAATGTCTGTCAATGATTAAACATCCAAACCAAGCCAAACCCGGCTAAAATAGGGCTAGACCACGACCATGACACTGGTTTATTCATAATGACTGCCTAGTTTAAAAACAACTTTGACTTAAAAATTATTTGGCTATTTAGATATAATCTAAGAGTTTATTTTATTAGACCCATGAAATTAGGATATGGATTGGTGACATCCAACATATTAATATTTAGCCTATCATTAGGCTTATCTAAATAACAAACAAAATTAAGAAAACTAACCTTATAATAGAACTTAAGAAGTATGAACAATAATTAGGAACAATCAAGAGCTCACGTACTTCAAACCTTTTATTATTTTATTGAATACTTTTTTTACAAGGTACAAGGAAATTTTGAAAGTACAAAAACTAGTAAAAGAAAAACTTGATTTTGCCATGGCCATTGCATGGTTTTATTGTTGCAGAAGATGCTCTTGAAACTTGTATTGTTTGCTTGGAACTTGATGATCACATGCTTTCTTCTCCTGGAACATCCAAGTGTGCTTGACGTGTTATCATGTCTCTTGACGTGTTATTCATGCCTCAAGTCTTATTATTAAACTAATTACTCATGTGTTGTCATGATTTCTTACAACATATTTTTGGACATTTTTGGAGGGTAGGACCCTATCTAACTATTGATTTTGTCTTCTATTATTAGAAAGCTTATCTTTTTTTTCCGATGCTGTCGGAGATTCTTGATTATCCGTAAGACGTTTGATTAATGTTTCTTCCATTTCATCAAAAATATCTTCCAAAGGTATTTCTTCGGTCTGTGATTGAGATTCTCCAGCTAGATAATTGTCTTCAGAATTCATGGAAGTGTCTGATTTGTCCCACTTGCTATTTTGAAGGATGTCCTTTCTCATTTATTGAATGTAAGCTTTTATAATATCCTGTTTGGACACCACATTTTGTCCTTGTCTTCTTAATTTTTCTTCAATCTGTTGAAGAAGACCTGGATTCTCCTGGCTGTTGAGATATTCCCTTTGCTCTTTATATGATTCAAGAGCTTTCTTGAGTTTGTTCAATGTCTCTTCGGATTGTATTAATCCCGTGGTATGATCTTTTTTCCTTTTTTTTTTTTTATTTTTTTTTATCATTTTTCTCCAAAATTTTGTCAAGAATACCCTTTGTATACAAGGGGGATTATCTTTAGGAAAATTAACTTCTGGCATCCATTTCCAAATCCATGGGATTAAAAATTCAGTAAAGAAATGTACTGAGGGTATGACTTCTTTAGAACCATTGTTCTTGATGATTGCATCTTTCAATTTTGGGCTAATATTGACCCATTCGATATAAAGACTTTTATAAGGATCCGGTAGAATTTGGACGGATGGTCCATGTGTTTTCCACCAAACAATTATAAACCAATTTGGAATTTTGCGGTTATAGACCTTTTCACAAATTTTAAAGAACCAAGTGTGTTTCCTTTGAGGATTTTCGTATAAAAAAGCTTTATAAAAGCTATCTATATAATCTCAATAATTATATTTTACCTGGATGCGTGAATTATTATTATTATTATTATTATTATTATTATTATTATTATTATTATTATTATTATTATTATTATAGATCAGGTGAGGCTATAAAACAAAAATATAATTAGTATATATGAATCCAACATATACAACCCATACAAAAGAACCGGATTTTTCATATCTGAAAAAAATCATCTGTACTTTTTGGAACTAAATACGATAAATTAAATATACCTCTATATGTATGCATACCAGAAAGTGAGGAGTAGATCGATATATCGGAGTAGATCCAGAGCCTACCGCCGGCGACAATTCCGGCTATCAAGAACCGGAAAATGTTAAAGACGTATAGATATATAAATATCGATATAGATATATAGATATCAATATATCGGAGTAGATCTAGAGCCCACCGCCGGCGACAATTCCGGCTATTAAGAACCGGACAATCTGATTGGGAGTGAAACGAGCTTCTGTTCAATTCGCCGGTTATTAGGAACCAGACAATTCCGGCTATATAGAGAAACAAGATCGAAGAGCATTACCATTGGGAGAGATTCTGATTTTTTTTTCTTAACTTTTATTTGAGATTTGAAATGAAAGAAAAGGAAGATGGAATAGATGAGTGGTCCAGGCTTTTCTTTTAAGTGAAAAGGATTTGTTTTAGGTGGTAAGCTTTAACATCTTTCATATACTAAAACACCTTCAAAAACACACTAATATCATCATAAAAACATCACAAAAATGACGTGACTACTCTCAATGGCTGACAAGTCGGCTTTGTGTCATAGCCATGTTTTCCTCCTTTAGTAGTATAGTAAGATATTGTAAATTTGTAAAATCTATATAATTTGAAATTTTGTCACTTCACTTGCAACGTAAGTATAGATAGCGAGACCATATGTCCATGTCACAATTAAGATATGTCCACCTCAGCAAAGTCGATGATGTGGCATGGGTGACGTGACACTTAATGGTTGTCTGACATTAAAAACTAACGATGTTCTCCTTATTAGGAAATTTATGAAATTTGACTCCTTTAAATAGATGAAAATAAAATAGGTTTCTCTTTTTAAAAATTTTAGATAAATAGATTACCTTTTTATGTATTTTTTCCTTTTTTTAATTCATAAAAAATATGGGTACCAATCATTTATATACATATTAAAAATTTTAGTATGTGAGGGGTTCTACACCCAACTTATTATCTGAGAACGTGATGAACAATGGGTTTTCTTTGTTCTTTTCAGGATTTATTTTGGATTTACAAATTAGGTGGATTAATGACTTTTACGAACCCATGTATATATAAACGAGTTGCATGCATAGGCGGATCCAATATGTAAGGGGTGGGAGAGACCGACCCCAATGACTTAGAACATCCACAATGAAAATAAGTCATTAAAAACTTTTTTATTCTAACACTTCACAAATCCACGAACTTTAACCTATAAAAAAGTCTTCCTTCCAAAGGAAAAGCTTTTTTAAAGCTTTTTTTTTGTTTAAATTAACATATATTTATATACAATTAGAAAAAAGTTTTTAGTTAATAGGTTCAGATTTCTCAACCTATTGATCAAATAACCCTTTGCACTCAATAGTATCAACCTTTTAGAAAAGCTTTTTTCTTCAAAATAAGTCATTCAATTTTTATCATTGGAGATGCCCTTAAAGCACGATAATGGGATTTTGATACATTTTACACTAAATTTTGGTTCAAATCGAAAAAAGAACCCACTCTTACAAAGAATAAAAGACCCATGCGGTTTGGGGTTTTTTCTTATGTCCCGATTCGCTATAAGTGGCATAAGTTCTTCCAACCATTTTGTGACCTTTACAGCTAAAGTTCTGAGATGGTTCTAGAATTTGTAATTTGTTGTAATTCTAGAATTGTATTTTTGTAATTTTCTGCCTCTAGTTCATTGCTGGAGGTTATTATCATTATATAAATATACTCTTTTTGCCGTTAAAAAAAAAGACCCATGTGATGAAAAAACAAATTTAGCCCCCACTTGATGAAATGTTTGGATCCGTCATTGGTTGCATGGCGCGTTATGTATAGACTTGGGAAGTATGCATGGGTTCGAGGCTTTATGTTACTAGTTTAATTTTTTGTTTTTTTCTTAGTTTATTGATTTAAATGGATTTTGCACAACCGTTAAAAAATGGATTTTGCACAATTAGTTATAGTATAGGGATAAAAGAAATCTTTATGTTAGTTAACACTTGTTTTTTAATAAGTGAGTTATGATTTCAAATGTAGCTTGTAGAGTATGGTTTTAGACCATTCTTCACAAAAAAGATTTTTTTTTTTTTTTAACTTTATGAAAAACAAAATTATTGTAGTTAGAATTTCACAAACCACTTCGGGTTTTTAATGAGAAACTTCGTTGAATGTTTATATACTTTTAACTAGTCTTAATAGCTGTGCGCAATGCACGGTTGTGTCATGTATTTTCTTTTTATTTTATAATTTTATTATACTAGTTTTATATGTTATTTGACATATAGGCAATATAATGCAATATGTTTAATGATTAATCAATGCTACCATGATTATGTTAAGTTATAATTGTCTAAATTTGTTATTTGACGGCAAATAATACATACTTTTTCTTAAACTCGGATGCGTGAGATATAAAATAATAATGGGTATTTATTTATATATGTATAATATAGAAGGCCGTACATATTAATCAAAATTTCCACGCAAATAGATATTAATAAATAATTCACAGAAAAAACTACATGTTTACATGAGGAAAATGCACACAACAAATCTTATAAAAAAAACTCTTCATTAATAACTTAATTAACAATGAAAAAAAGAAAATTATGTACCTTCTTAGATATGACGAATATGTTATGTTATAGTTATAAACTTATAATAGTTAGAATATTATGTTACATATTTAGTGGGGTTAAAGGAGTTAATTAGAAAACTTTAAAAATATCAATATCTAAATAGGCGAAAAGAAAAATTAAAGAGAAAAAAAAAATGATATGCACGTATATATAAAGTTATATCAATTTATTAACTACCAAAAATACTATATGAACTATGATAACTTTTATTTCTATATAAAATAGATAATGCCATTCAATACAAACATGATTTTAAGTAATACTGTATGTCAATTTCATGAATTTTTTTATAAAAAATTAAATTAAAAAAAAGTAAAGTTAATAAGTAGCTATAATATTGTTAAATACTTAATGTATCTATTACATTAAAAATCTAACAACTATGAATGATTCATCAAGTGAAGATAAAAGTTAACTGTTACTTTTAGGTTCCGGTTGTATGATGGTGAAGAAGGGAAAAAAATAAGGTATTAACAATAAAGATGAGGCATGAGATTTTTTGAAGGAGAAAACTAACAATAAGAATTAATGAAAAGTTTGGAACAAAGAGTTCTCCTTGAAACTTACCCGTGAGAAATTGAGAATCTGTAATGGAGCCATGGAGGTGGACCGAGAATTAGTTTCGAAAGGAAAAAATGTTATTTGTATGAAGATAATGCTAAAAAGTTTTATCCGTGATTTTTTTTTTATGCGATTAATGCTAAGAATTTGTATTTATAAACCAAGAGGTGAAATTTAATTAAAAATGTAATATAAATATAAATATAGCTATATAATATAATTTATTATAATACCATAATTTAGTTCCTACGAACTATCTACTCATGGATATATTCTAAATAGGTAAGTAATAATCATAAAAAAAAATTATTTGAAACTATTTTTTTAAAATAATAGTAAGTAACTGCTCAGTACCGCCTTTCGCGGGTTTTGAACCCCAATACCTCGACGGTGTATAAGGGAGGTTAAGATGTAGGCAGACCTTACCTCTACCTAAATAGAGAGGCTGCTTCCAGTTTCTACCTAAATGGTAGAAAAGACCATCCAACTTTTGCGTGGGATGAGGATCGAACCCATGACCTCTGTCTCCAGAAGCAAAGGTCATGGACCTAAGTAGAGAGGCTGCTTCCAGTTTTTAAATAATGTTAGTTTTAATATATAATTTAAAAGGACACATGTCGCATAACGGTTACGCAAAGTGTTGTTATAAGACATCTATAATTTTGTTTTAGTTTATTGGTAGATAACATGAGGATTATTATGGTCATAATTTCACATTCACTTGAGTAGTTTATTTTTTTTTTTTAGTTTATTCATTTAAATGGATTTTGCACAACCTTTTGATAAAAGAGATCTTTATGGTGTAGCAATTCTTTGGTTCATAGTTGTAGACCATTATTTACAAAAATGAACATATTTTTAACTTAAAAAAAAAAGATTATTATAGTGAGAATTTAGGGCAAACAACAAACATGTCGAAAACAATCGGAACGTCCAACATACAAAACAATCGCAATAATTTAGGGCAGCCTAACGAAGGTATTTTCCAAAACCCTAATTATCGCGCAGTCAAAATTTTTTCATCATCTATCTTTGTAACGAATATCCCATGGAAAGTTACGATTAAGGAAGTTTGGGATACGTGTAGCCAATGGGGTGTGGTAGTTGATGTGTACATCGCAACAAAGAAATCAAAAGATAGTAATTCACTTCCTGTACATGCCAAAGTGTTTCAATTAATCCTTTAAATCCTATGCTGAAGCGCTTTTGGGTAAAAAGGATGGGGAATTGTTGGGTAAGACTGGGAACAATGTCGACTTATGAAGGAGGTGGATGTACGTGGGGTGGAGAGTACTCATCTGAACAATAATGTCGAAGAGGGCGAGATTATTGGAGAATCGATTGTTAATGAGGATGGGGTCGAATAGGGATGTTTTGTGAATAATGTGGGTGATGATGTTGTAAAAGATATTGAGAACTAACCTCTCTGACCGTACGTTATGTTAGTGAAAATGAAGATCATGGGGAGGAATTAAATAATATGTCTAATAAAGAGGAACATAAGTTCACAGTGGAGTCGGCTCTTAATGAAATTGCTAATAATGATGAATATTAATGAAGATTTTGGGATGGAACTAAATATTATGTTTAAAAATATGGAAGATGAAAATCTGGAATCCTGCTATGTTTGGAAGCATCAAAGTGCTTAGTTTTCCAAATGTCCTCATTGTGGAAGGTATTTGGGTCTCCCTTAACTTACACTGTTGTATGATTAATAATAATGTTTATGCCCCGCATGATGAAATGGCGAAAAGAAGTCTCTGGATTTTTATTAAGCAGTTTTTGGCTAACCATGGAGATAATTTCATTGTTTTTGGTGTGGATGAACGGATGGGATCAGTCTTTTGTCAAGCGAATGCTGATGCTTTTAACTCGTTCATTTCTGATGTCGGGCTTGTGGATATACCGATGGGTCAGTACAAGTTTACTCGGATGAGTCCGAGTGGAAATTGTGGTGCTAAACTTGACAGGTTTTTAATCTCTAACTCCTTTTTGGCGGCTGTGGATAATATTAAGGCGGTAGTGTTGGACAGGTCCGTTTCAGATCATCACATGCTATTTTATTTTTCCAACAAGTGATTGACTATGCATGGTCCGATTCCTTTCAAAGTGTTTAACTCTTGGAATAAAATTGAAGGGTTTAAAACAGTGGTTTCTGAGTCTTGGAAGTCCTCTTTCAAACTTCCTGGATGTCCAATTTCGAAATAGATTAAAACTCTCGAAGGGAGACATAAAAAGTTGGAAAAACAACGTCAACAATAAAGCTGAATTGGTTACACTTCGTGAAGTAGACTTGGTTGATCTGGATAAACAGTTGGATAATGGAGTAGTACATGATACTATTGTGAGAAAGCGGATCGACATTTTACACGAAATCCTAAAAAAGGAAAATGGTGAATCTTTAGACATTCAACAAAAATCTAAGATCACCTGGTGTGTGGAAGGTGATGAGAATTCTCATTTCTTTCTCTCTTATGTCAACAAATCTCGAAAAAATCTGTCAATCCAAGGTATTAACGTGAATGGTGTCTGGTTAGATGATCCTGATAGTGTCAAGAATGCTCGGAAATTCAAGAGAGGTCCGTATGTGAAATTAACTTCTAGGAGTCCCATGTTCAAATCATTAACTTTGGAGCAGGTGACTAATCTTGAAAGACTTGTAACTGAAGATGAGATCAAGGCTGCTGTTTGGAATGCGGTAACGATAAATCCCCTGGGCCGGATGGTTTTACTTTTGGTTTCCTTAAGGATTCGTGGGATCTCTTCAAAATGGATGTGGTAAACTTTGTGCAACGCTTCTTTGAAACAGGTTTTATCCCACCTGGCCGGTTGTAATTCTTCATTTATTACTTTGATTCCGAAAGTGCTTTATCCATTGACTATTGAGGATTTCCGAACGATTAGTCTTATAGGTTTACAATACAAAATCATCGCTAAAATTCTAGCAATGAGACTTGCTAAGGTGCTGGATTCAGTGGTGAGCCATATTCAATCAGCTTTTATTAAGGGGCGCAACATCCTTGATGGCCCTCTAATCCTTAACGAGATTCTTGATTCGTCTAAAAAGAAGAAGAAAAAAGCTATGTTCTTAAAGTTGGACATTACTAAGGCCTATGACTCCCTTAATTGGGATTACTTGTGTACTATAATGCGTTTTATGGGGTTTGGGAGGAGATGGATTAGTTGGATTTCTGGTTGCCTTTACTCGGCTAGATCTTCCATTCTTGTTAATGGCAGTCCCACTAAGGAGTTCATCTTAGAAAGAGGCCTCAGACATGGTGATCCGATGGCACCTTCACTATTCATTCTTGCCATGGAGGGTTTACATGTTGCTGTGGAAGATATGAAACTATCTGGAACGATTCGTGGCTTAAAGGTTGGTAATATCTCCCTATCTCATCTTATTTATGCCGACGATGTCCTCTTTTTGGCAGATTGGTCGGAAGAAAATTTGATCAACATTAAAACTATTTTTACATGTTTCTACCTCTCCTCTGGGTTGCGGATTAACCTTCAGAAATCTAGATTATATGGGGTCGGTGTTAATGGAGTAGAAGCTGATCGTTTTGCATCTATAATGGGATGTGGTCGTGGTGTTTTTCCGTTCACTTATTTGAGTGTGCCGATTGGTGCTAACATGAAAAGAAAGGAGTCATGGCGTCCAGTCATTGATAAATTTAAAAAGAGATTGTCTAAATGGAAAGCTAGTTTGCTTTCGATTGGTGGGCGATCAAACACTAATTACTTCGGTTCTTGGTGCTGTGGGTAATTACTATATGTCTCTATTTCGTCTCCCAGCTGTCGTTAAAAAGAAGCTTGAAGGACTGCGTGCTAATTTTTTTGGGGAGATTCAGATGGCAATAAGAAAATACATTGGGTCAATTGGAATTCTATTTTGGCCCGTAAGGCAAATGGCGGTCTTGGTATTGGTTCTTTGGATGCTCTAAATTGCGGATACTTCTAAAATGGAGATGGAGATACGTGACAAGTCCTAATGCTCTTTGGGTTTCGGTTGTAAATAATATCCACAATCCCGTTTCGTTTCTGGATTGGACAAAACCGGGCTTTACTAAGTCCGGAATTTGGCACAACATTAATATGGTCGCCTTGGATCTCGATCGATCTAGTACTATTCCGTTGCATGCTATGTCAAAAAAGATTGGTAAAGGAGACAACACTTTGTTTTGGTATGATGTGTGGATTGGCAACGAGACGTTGGCATGTAGATTCGCTCGATTATTCAATCTTGAACAAGTTAAAAAGTGTTCTGTTATGGAGCGATGGAACAACAATTCTTTTTATTCTAATTGGAGAAGGGAAATCAGGGGTGGGGTGGAAAGTTGTGAGATGTCTAATCTTATTTCAATCTTGAATAATATTAAGCTTAATGATGAGCCAGACGCTTGGGTGTTTTCGGTGTCTAACGTGACTGAGTTTGAGGTTAAAGGTGTTCGTAAATTCATTGACGATACAAATCTTCCTAATAGTCTTAAAGCTACTCGATGGAATAAATTTGTACCCCGTAAGGTCAATATTCATGCTTGGAGAGTTCTTTTGAATAAAATTCCTACCCGGAGCAACTTGGTTTCCAAAGGAATTGATATTCCTTCCAGTCTCTGCCCTGTGTGTGCACAATATGTGGAGTGTTGTGACCATATATTTGGTACTTGTGATATTGCAAACAAAGTTTGGTCCCTGATCTCTAAATGGCTGCAAATCTCCCCACTTACTTCTAGTGGACCTACTGAAACTCTAATGCTTATTGATTCTATGAGGATTTCCATGGAGAAAAAGCGCATAATTGAACTAGTTCTTTTTTGCGGATGGTGGTTGATTTGGAAACATCGTAACGATAAGGTTTTTTCTCCAGGAGTTCAACGTAAGGAGCTGTTTTTTGACTTCATCATCGCCCAGTCTTATTTTTGGTATGCCAACAGGTGTAAAAAGAATCGACTATCGTGGATGGAGTGGCTAAATAATCCTCTCCTTATTCATTAATGTATCATGTGTTCCTTGCGGCTCATATGAGATTGTATCATATGAGTAAAAACCGATGTAGTCACGGAATGTGTCTAGGTCGTGTACTTGTTTGGGTCTAGATAGCGTGAAAGTAATTGTAATTGTATTTCTCTTCTTGTATTTAGGCTTCTAGTATTTTGCTAGAAGTCACTTATATTTTAATATATACTTGTTAAAAAAAAATAGTGAGATTTTTACAAACCACTTCGATCGGAATTTTATATAGAAAGTTGGTTAAAATGTTTATACAATTTATCGTTAATTACAAAAGGATTATTATGGTGAAAATTTCACATGCCACTTGAGGTGTTCTTTTAAGAAGAAATAAACGAAACTTACATCATAATGAAATTTTGTTCTCTTTCAAAATGCATAATTATTTAATTGCGAGTTTATCATATAACTCTTTTTTTTCTATATTACAATAATTATTTATCTATAGTATCTATATAAACAAATCACCCAAAAAAATTCAACACTCTACCTTTAAAAACTCTAATTTACCCTTTTAGATACTATCATCAAACACTTTATCCCTAAAATTCTAAAAATACCCTTAAAAAAACCCTTACACATGTCTCTTACCTTTCCTGAAGTTGTTCACATAGTATACCAAAAAAACACATATGCGTTACTGAATTTAATAATCAATCAACATAAAAAACGTCCACTCTAAAACAACAACGGCGGTTTGCACTTTCAGCCGGACTAAGAAACACTTGAGTTGAATCATGCATTCATGTAATAACACGGTACCGCTACTTAACCAGCGTTTTTTTCCTATGTCCCGCCGCATCGCACAGTTATAAGGCTAGTTTTATTAGAACCGGTTGATTCTTTTCTTTTACACAATGATGTTAAATTCTACAATTTGTGGCAACTTTTTTTCCCCTTTTAGATTGTTTCTTTTTCTTTTCTTTTTTTTTTTTCCCACTTTTAATAGTTTTTATGTTTTGTTTACTTCTATTCCTTATTTAGTTTTTAAAATCACTTCAAGTTCATTGAAATTAATACAACTTTTTAAGAAAAAATTGATGTGGTACAAATGTTTGTATCCATGCTTTATTGTTTGAATATTGGTGAAGTTTACCCCGCAATACAAACGAAGAAACAACCTAATTCAACTACATTTGGTAAACACATCCCTAGCAAAACAACTATAAAGAGGAAATAAACTCACAGAACATTAGTTGAGCTTAATTAGAAGGATAACATAACCACTATTAGAGAAATGGTACAATTTCTCACATAATTTGTTGAACAAAATAGCTGGCACAAAGTTTTTATCGCAACTTGAGACGCATTTAGGATGATTTCCCACAGACAATCCTATATTTCTTGTAATTTTGCTACTTAACTGTAAAAATTCTTAGGTTCTATTAAAATAACATAAAAAAATGTTAGAATTCTAAAATGTGTATTACACATTCAAGGTTATATTACTTTTTATTTATTTTATTTTCTACTTTGATCAAATATAATTTATTAGGCATGATTATTGAATTCTATTATTATTTATTTTCTTTCTTTGCGCAGGAGCTAATGATTGTCACAATCGATAATCCCTCTAATACAGTAGAACGGTTGATGACAGGAATGATAAAAAGAACCTCTGATCTTAAAACGAGGTTGAAGAGATTGACAATGTTGTTGGTTTCAAACGGCTTGTTGAAGAGTTAGATGTTCTCCAACTTAATTACATAAAAACATGTATCAAGGAGTCCTTTAGGCTACATCCTTATGCACCCTTCAATGTTCCCCATCTTGCACTCAAAGATTCTATCGTGAGTGGTTACTTAATTCATACCCAAGGGCAGTCATGTGTTACTTAGTAGACTTGGGTTGGGAAGGAATCCTAAAGTGTGGAAGGATCCAATTAGGTTTAATCCAGATCGACATCTAGGGAAGACTGGAAAACAAGTGGCTCTTTCGGATCATGACTAATTGAGGATACTTTCATTTAGCACAGGAAACGTGGTTGACCGGGGAGTGATTTTGGGATTGATCATCACTACAATGTTGTTAGCAAGAATGATTCAAGGACCCGCATGGGAGATACCACACAATGAGCCACAACTTAAGCTTATTCAAAATCATGATAATCTTCTTTTGGCTAAGCTACTTATAGTTGTTGCTAAGCCTCAACTCTCACAACATATATACCCTACAATCTAAGAAAGTCGACATCCGTGTTATATGTCTAAATAATTATTGCATTTTAATCATTGTTCCTTTTGATTTTAGGAGCTTTACTTACTTATTGTGGAGTGTGGAATAAAGAAAATACTATTTTAAAGAACTATTTGTGATGTAATATTAATAAGTTTTAACTACTGTTGAGTTTATTCCTTAACATACAAGACATAAGTTTTTCAACAGCAGTCGAAAAACTTAACAACTATTTTTCCTTTTATGTCTTGTTTGTTAAAGGATAAAGTCGGCCGCAATTAAAGTTTATTAACATTACATCACAATTAGTTCCTTAAAATAGTATATTTTTTTAATTCCATACTCCAACATAAGAGAGTAAAGCTCCTAAAATCAAAAGGAACAATAAATTAAAATGCAATAATTCTTTAGACATGTCGGATGTTGACTTCTTCAGATTGTAGGGTATATATGTTGTGGGAGTCGAGTCTTAGCAACAAAACTATAAGTAGCTTAGTCAAGAGAAGGTTATCATGATTTTCTATAAGCTTAACTTGTGGATCATTGTGTCATATCTCCAATGCGAACCCTTGAATCATTCTTGCTAACAACATTGTAGTGATGGTCATCCCCAAAATCACTCCCGGACAACAACGTTTCTCTGTGCTAAATGAAAGTATCCTCAACTTATGATCACAAAGAGCCACTTTTCTTCCAGTTTTCCCTAGATGTTGATCTAGATTAAACCTTATTGGATCGTTCCACACATTAGGATTTCTTCCCAACCTGAGTCTACTAAGTAGCACATGACTGCCCTTGGGTATGAAGTAACTACCCATAATAGAATCCTTGAGTGCAAGATGGGGAACGTTGAAGGGTGCATAAGGATGTTGAAGGGTGCATAAGGATGTAGCCTAAAGGACTCCTTGATACATGCTTTCATGTAATTAAGTTGGGGAACATCTAACTCTTCAACAAGCCGTTTGAAACCAACAACATTGTCAATCTCTTCAACGACTCGTTTTAGGATCAAAGGTTCTTTTATCATTTCTGCTATCAACCATTGTACTGCATTAGGGGGATTATTGATTGCGGCAGTCATTAGTTCCTATGCAAAGAAAGAAAATAAGTAATGAATAGAATTCAATAATCAAGCCTAATAGATTATACTTGAACAAAGTTGAAAATAAAAGCATAATAAAGAGTAATATAACCTTGAATGTGTAATATACGTTGTAAAGAAAAAATTCTAAAAAGTTTTTATGTTATTTCACTAAAACATAAGAGTTGTTACAGCTAAGTAGCAAAACTACATCAAATATATGATTTTATTTGGGAAATTATCATAAATGCATCTCAAGTTGCGATAAAAACTTTGTGCCAGATGTTTTGTACAACAAACTATGTGAGAAATTGTAACATTTCTCTAATAGTGGTTATGTTATCCTTCTAATATACGTTGCTAGTGATGTATTTACCAAATGTAGTTGAACTAGGTTGTTTCTTCATTCGTGTTGCATGGCGAATTCCACCAACATCCAAACAATAAAACATGGACACAAACATTTGTAACACATCAATTCCTTCTTTAATATTTATCATGGTTTTCAGTAGTATTTTCGACACACAAAAAAAGTTAACAATTTACAACTTATGTAAATAAAAACACATATAAAGTGAAAAACAATATGGAATACACCAACCAACTAATGGTAAGACAATGTGTTGCCTTACATAGTGATAGAGAGATGACAACACATGCCAGCCCATACATGTTGACATTTGGAAGGTTGTCGATCATTAATTGGTGTGTATGTTTGGTACACAGTTTTCTCTGTCTTCATCCTTGTTTGTTTCCAAATCAGGTATGAAAGAGAAGCTCCAAGGTACCAGTTTGGTAATGGGTAATGGGGTCACATGTCTTCATACTGTTTGATTGACACATATCCTTGGGGACCATCATTCTTATCTTCTTTTTCCAGCCCACATTTGACTAACAAAATAGGAGGCGAGTCATTGAACTTATACTTGTAGATGAATATAAATCAGCCATCGCTGAGGAGTCGCTGACAACATCATCGCTGAGTCTCCTTAGCGAATCCATGACTCGAAAACTCTTTTCTTTAGTTCTTTTTCCTTTGAAACGAAGCCCACAAATGATATAACCATTTAGCCCAAGTTATAGAGCATATAACCACCTTCCATTAATATCACATTCTTCCTTAATCATAACTAGATTATACCCGTTTGATGGACGACGACAAAATAAATATTACGTGATGTTTAAATACTTATGAACGTTATTTTACGTAATTATAATAAAAGATAATATGATTTAACACTCAAATCATATAAAGAATAGTATTATTTACTCATGAACTTTACAATAAGACAATATAACTATATTAATTTATAAAAATACTTGTTCTATCAATTTTAAAGTAAATTCCCATATATAAAGTCTAATAAACATGCCTAGAACATATATCTTGCATAATCCAATAAGTTGCAACTAAGATAAATAGAGATTTTAAGTCCTCGGGTCTTGTACTTTTATCGAACTGAGATTGACTTAATGATATGTCATGATGCGGAAATTCCTCGAGATAACTCACGGTTTTTGCATGAATAGAAAACTTGGGGGAATGGATCCCTGGACTCACCTTACCAAACACGTGGTAATCTAAGTCTACAAGCCGTTCAGGGGCCGGGTGTGTGTTTGCGGTTCGTGCGTGTAGCCACAAGATAGACCTTGTGTGTTCTTGGTTTTCTCTCTCTAGAATTTGCTCGTTTCTCTCTATACACTATTGTTGGAACACACATGAACACACACCCATATATATAGGCGCGGCCAGGAACACACAAATCCCATTGGATTTTGCGTGTTTCTTAAGCCCAAGCCCATTAGGGTTTTGGCCGGTTTGTGTGTTTCCCTGAACACACAAACTGTTTGAGAGTTCTTGTGGTCAAGCATACTTTTGCTTGTTTCAACAGAAACTCTCAAACCATTTGAGAGTTCTTATGAACAAGCAAACTTTTGCTCGTTCCTCAGAAACTCTCAAATGACCATTTGAGTGTTCTTGTTGAACAAGCAAACTTTTGCTTGTTCCTAAGAACCCTCAAATAACGCTTAGGATTAGTTGAGTTAATGTCTTTACTGCTGTCCAGACGCAGAGGTGACATTACACTTAGAGTTACTGTCTTTACTGCTGTCAAGACGCATAACCGACATTAACTCAGCCAATGTTTCTACTGCTATAAAATATACACAGAAACAACATTAGCCATGACAACGTTTTCTACTTCTGTGGATACGCAGAAACAACTTCGTCTATATTACCCATTGGAAGTATAACTTAAGTTATTGTTCTCCTGCTGTGAATACGCAGAAACACAAATAACTTAACTTCCCTTTGGAAGTACATTAAGTTAATATCTCAGCTGCTGTTAAACGCAGAAACAATATTAACTTAATAACTCTTTACATGTAATGTCTAAAACCTGCAAAATACAAATAATAAACAGACATATAAACATAAATGGATCCCAATTGGATCAACAAAATATGCCAAGGTAATATTACTGACAAACGGTAATTACAAGAAAATTACATGACTTGAATATATATAAATATACTTCACATATCTAAAATGCTCATGTCACTAAGAATCATGCACTAACAGATAGTTTAAATAACCATTATCAACTTCACCGATCCATGAACATCTTCAATTTCAATAAAAAATATTCAAGATCATGTAAAGTTAACAGAGTCTTTTTTTTTTTGTACTTAAAGCTACTTTTCTGATAAGGTTTGAATGCAATTGGTTGATCAAACTTTAAATTAAAAATTGTGTAGAGAATAAATATTTAGTTGAAAAAAGTGTAGGTTGATAACTTATAACAACATGTCGACTTTTATGGAGTTACCTTTAGCTATTTATTTAATGTAAATATTATGATAATAATATGAATATAAATAAATTTCTTTTCCTATGTAATATACAGATATAGTCTCGAGATTTTTAAAGGTAGTGTTTAATTTTACTTTTAAAAGGATTTGAAGGAATAAAAAATTAATCTAAATTATAATGTTATATTAAAATTTAAATAATAAATAAAATTAGAAATATGAAGAGAATAGAACATCTTGTATAGATTTGAATTGAAAATGAAACTACTATCCATAAATATGTGAAAAATATTTGCGATGAATAATTATCTTTATTTCAAAATATGTTTTATACCAAATAGACACTAAACTAATTAAAAAGAAAAGAAAAAAGTAAGAAAAATATGATTTGACAAGCAAATGCTAATGTTAACTAAACCCAAAACTATTCTCTCTTACTTAAATAAAGAGATATCTGTAACCCGTCACATTACACACTTCTGAAAATAAAAACTAGCCCATTTCGTCCAAACCAATCTAATAGGGTTTAAGGTTTTAGGGTTTAGGTTTAAGTTTTTCTTTTTTCTTTGGGAAATATTATTAAGAAAATTAAACTTACAAAATTTAAACTATGGGCATTACCCATAGGGGATATCACATTACAAGAACTTGTGAACATCACAAATATAAAAGCTATAAACTACTAAGAAGAACACTACGAAGTTTAAAAACTTATTACAAAAGCATAAAATAAAATAACAAGAAGCCAAAACAAAACTCTTATTTGTAAAACAAAATCCGTTCAGCAAAACTCTTGTGCAAGGAACACAGTGGCCATAGCTGCAAACATAGCCCAAAAGCCCAAACTTACAATTCCATTTTGGTACCTTTAAACTAAAGAAAAGGTCCATCAACAAAGTAAACTCTCAAGCAAACAACCCAAACAAAAACAATTCGGCTCAAAAGCACTTTCTATTTCGTATCAACCAACTAACATTCTCACTTGAATTATAATTCAAACAAGTCATTAAGACTAGCCAAACCAACAATAAAAAACTCATTTTACACTCACAAAATACAACTCATTTCGATATTAATATGGTTCCCTTCCAACACCAACAACAAAACCAAATAACATATTCCAATTAAAATCACAACAATTCAAAAATATCTACCTAAAAACAGTATAATTAAAACAGCACCAAATGCCAACCATGCCCAAAAACTTAGAATCTTCAATCCCTCTATACCCCTAATAGAAAAATAAAGCTCTACAACTTGCATCCCAAAACAAACATCCAATGAGATGAATAGGATAAAAGAGCTCTGACAGTCCACAAGTTTGCTTATCTTATATTATTTAAGTTAAATAACAAGTTTATTCTTTGACATACAAGACATAAATGTTTTGTTGTTTTTAAAACCTCACTTTTAAGACAAATGATGAATTTTGTGTATCTATTACAACAACTTAACAATTTGCCGCAATCTACACCACAGAAACATCCTGAGTATAGTTATGGAAGTCAATATTTTATTGTTGTCTGAAGTATAAAAGACAAATCACTCTCTATATATATAGTGAAGACATGTTCTTGCTATAGGTAATTATGTTAAAAGTTTATTTAGTTAATAAGAAAATTAATACAATTATAGTATGTGTTACAAAAATCATATTACTCTGTCTGTCTCATCTTAAAATGTCCTATTTTGATTTTATGAATCTTTTTCGTTTAACTTTGACCGTACATATTTTTTTGTGGTATAACACTTGATATAAAATATATGAACGGATTGAGTTTTAAATATACTTTTCATTGATATAATTTTTATTAACTACGAGTACTATATACCAGAACAAAAATATTTACGATTAAATGTTTAAAAAAAAAAACGTAAAGAGTTAAAATTGAAAATTTAATATGAAACGGAAAGAATAATATTAATAAAATTATTGTATTGACTATCGAGGACATCACTATGGGCCATTTCCATTTTATTTTTCAATCTCTATGTTATATCACATATTTCAGCTTCAGGTTAAATAAGTCTCTGCAATAAAGTTATTGGGACGAGTTTTTGCTAGGACTCTATTGAGAGGAGAATAGGAGATGTTCAATTATTCTTGCGAAAAGTCTATAACGAGAATATTTGCAAAGGTAAACATAACAATATACTCGTAACACTCTAAACATAAACATATATATTAGGCATCCGGAGAACATTTCACATTAGACTATTGATACAAAATAGTTTTTACCATCAAGTCTATCATCAACCATACAAAAACGCAACCACTTATTCCAAGTATTGGAAGACTTCTTTTTTGGGGCTCTAAGCTTCTTGAATAGTTACTTGCTCTTTATGTGCTTCCATTGGGGACTTAACAACCACTCACCGTCTTCATTGACCATCGATGTTGTAGTATGAGCCAAGCACAAATCTTGGAGAGTTTGTGAACGTATATAGATCGAATAATATGCTTTCTATTGATTTTTGTTATACTGAACCATGAAATGGAGGCCCCTATTTATACAATGAGAAACATGCTTAATTATAGAAACAAAATCAAAGATATTAATTCTGGCCGATCCCTTCCTTGTTGCCTAAGATGAAATCCTTTATCTCGGGAAATGATGATCTTCTCTGATCCTGAAAATACTTTCTAACACTCCCCCTCAAGTTGAATAACAGGATCACCAAAATTCAACTTGTTTAGAAATTTGTAAAAAATCGTTGTTCCTACTGCCTTAGTTAAGATATCCGCAAGTTGATCTTCAGATCTGACAAAAGGAAGCTTAACGATTCCATCTTCAATCTTTTCTTTAATAATATGCCGATCAACTTCCACATGTTTGGTCCTGTCATGTTGCACTGGATTTTCTGAGATTTGAATAGCTGCTTCATTATCACTCATAATCTGAATACTCTTTTTAGGAGCGAACCCCAACTCTGTCACAAGTTTTTTCAGCTACAAAGCCTCTGCTAATCCTTTAGCTATCCCTCGAAATTCAGCTTCAGCACTTGATAGAGAAACAACCTTTTGTTTCTTACTCTTCCAAGTAACGAGATTACCACCTATTAGGGAGAAATATCCTGAAGTTGATCTTCTGTTACCTTTATCTCTAACCCAATCAGCATCTGTATATATTTGGATATCAAGATGACCATTTGTTTTAAATAGTACTCCATGACCAATAGTCCCTTTGAGATATCTGATAATCCTTAAAGCTGCCTCCATGTGTTCTTCTTGAGGTTGGTGCATAAACTGGCTTACAACTCCAACAGCATAAGCTATATCTGGACGGGTATGAGCTAGATAAATCAACTTTCCCACTATTCGCTTATATCTACTTTTATCAACAAACTTAGCATCTGTTTTCATAAACAACCTTTGATTCACAATCATGGGTGTGTCTGCTGGCTTACAATTAAGCATCCCTGTTTTTGCCAGAAAATCTAGTATATACTTCTTTTGACAAATGAATATCCCTTGTTGTGATCTCAGTCTTTCAATTCCAAGAAAATACTTCAGATTTTCCAAGTCCTTTATTTCAAATTCTGCATACAGACTTTCTTTAAGCTTCTTGATTTCACTTTCATCATTCCCAGTAATAATCATGTCATCAACGTATATAATTAAGCACGTTATACAATCTTCTCTATAACTTAAGAACAAAGTATGATCCGAGTTACTTTGTTTGTAACCATAATTCTTCATTGCCAGTGTAAACCTGCTAAACCAGGCTCTGGGTGACTGCTTTAGTCCATAAAGTGATCGTTTCAGCTTACAAACTTCTCCATGCTTAAAATCTTGTGAAAAACCGGGTGGAGGTTCCATATATACTTCTTCTTTTAACTCTCCATGTAGAAAGGCATTTTTAACATCAAACTGATAGAGAAGCCACCCTTGATTTGCTGCTATAGAAAACAACACCCTGATTGTATCTAGTTTTGCAACTGGAGAAAACGTTTCAGAGTAATCAATCCCATATGTTTGAGTATATCCTTTAGCAACCAATCGAGCTTTATACCTCTCTACTGTACCATCTGGTTTACATTTCACTGTATAAACCCACCGACATCCTACTGGCTCCTTCCCTTGTGGCAATACACATTTGTCCCATGTGTCATTTTTAATCAGCGCATCCATCTCAACATCCATAGCACTTTTCCATTTTTGTAACATCAAGGCTTGATCTACACTTGATGGAATTTCTTCTGAATATAATTTTGCTATGAATGCTTTTGCTTCTTTTGACAGAACATTTCTTTCTACGTTTGCCATAGGATATCTGGATTTCATGGGAATTTTTTCTCTGCCCTTCACACTTTCATTTGTGGAATTTGGGGTAGTACTTTCAGGTGAAGAATTACGTACCTCGGATACCAGGTCTGGACTCACATTTTTGGTGGCATTGTCAGTTTGAGGAGGAGACTGTTTTTCTTCATCAGCTTCGTCAACTGTGGTACTGGAAGTTTGAGAGCGTTATGAGTAGGGGTATTCTGAAGAATATCCTAGCCACCTCAGTGTGTCATACTGTTCCTCCCCTTCTAAGTGGTGAACATACGATGAGTTTCTGGATTATAACACCTGTACCCCTTCTGAGTGACTCTGTATCCCACAAAGACACATTTTTCCGCAAAAGGATCAAGTTTATCACGATACGACTTTGGAATATGGACAAAAAAGTACATCCAAACACTTTAGGTGGGAGAGTAAGTGCTGAAGGAATTTTATGGTATTCAGTAAGGGTTTTAAGTGGAGTTTTCATATTGAGGATTTTTGTTGGGAGTCGGTTAATTAGGTAAGCAACGGTGGCTAATGCTTCGGGCCAAAAATGTTTTGGAACATGTGACTCAATTACTAGAGCTCTAGTCATTTCTAGTAAAAGTTTATTTTTCCGTTCGGCAACACCATTTTGTTCTGGGGTGTGTGGACATGTGGTTTGATGTACAATTCCCTTGGATTGAAAGAATAGGTTTAGTTGTGTATTTACATATTCTCCACCATTACCTGATCTCACAACTTTTATAGATCGTTGAAATTGGTTTTGGATCATGGTGTACAAAATAGTGAACCTATCATAAACCTCTGCTTTATTTTTTAAAAAATAAAACCAAGACATCCGGGTACAATCATCAACAAATATCACATAATATTGAAAATTTTGACCCCCGAGAACTGGGGCAGGACCCCACACATCAGAATGAATCAATGAAAAAGGTACTTCACTTCTAGTATTACTTAGTTTATAGGTTTGTCTATGGCTTTTAGCTAGAATGCATGTTTTACAAGAAATTGACTTATTTAATGGAAAAAGTTTAGGAAACAAAGTATGTAAGTAACTAACTGAAGGATGCCCCGGTCTTCTATGCCACAGCCAGGCTTCCCTTTCACTTATCCCATTGGCAAGCATCACTCTCCCATTTGAATTCACTTCATCGACATAATACAGTCCCTCTCTCTCAGTGCCACGCCCAATGATCCGTCCCGTCCTGATATCATGTAAAAGACAAAACTTTGGATGCATGAGAACTGAACAATTGAGTTCTTTTGTCACATGACTTATTGACAAAAGTTTGTGTGACAAGGCAGGAACATAAAGACAATTAGATAATTGAATGTCTGTGGAGATTTTAATTGTTCCACCAGTTTTTACATCCATTTTGCCTTTATTTGCGGCTTCGATATGAGTTTTTCCAGGTTTCGACGTTTTTATGAAATCCGATAACTCATAAGTCATCGTATCCATTGCTCCGCAGTCAAAAATCCAAGGCCCATTAAACTTGTCAAGATTTTTTTGGGTTATGTAGGCTCTCCCATTTTTGCTTAGGCCTTCAGAAAAATAAAGGCCATTATGTGGGCCGGTTTTAATATCAAAACAATTTTGTGGGTCGGTTTTTTAAAAAGATCTGTGTGATTTGGCCGTGACACTCTCCCCTTTATAATTACTCACATTCCTATTTTGTTCTAAAGATTGAGAAACACTTTTAAGGAAATTAGGGTTATGCCCTCTTTCCTTGTTACCTGCCACCATCGAAAAAATCTCTTCCTCTGCAACTCCGGCCGCCGCTACTCCTCCGAACCCACCATCTGATTGCCGGTTACTTTTATCGGTTGTGGAGTTTGTGGCTTTAGCGGTAGGGGTTTTATTGATACCCTTTTTGTTGGCCGTCTTATGGTTTTCGGTCCACCAATCGGGGTAACCAATCAACTCAAAACATTGATCTTTAGTGTGCCGAGCCATGCCACACTCTTCACCCTGCAAATGAGATTTATCTTCTTTGGTGATTTGTTTATTTTTGCCGTCAAATTTCCAAAACCCTTTGGTTGCCGTCAAATTTCCAAAACCCTTTGGTTGCCATCCCTATGCCGCTTGCTTCCCCGGCCATTAATCCGGCAGCCACGCCATCATTCTCACTGCTATTTGCTCCTAAGATTGTTTGGTGAGCGGCTTCTTTGCGATGGTAGCATATCCGGTTTCAACAGTTGGTAACGGGTCGACCCGGAGAACTTCCCGTTTAATATGCTCGAATTTTCGATCCATTCCATTTAAAATTGGAATAATTTCTGCTCGGATCTAAGTTTGGCATGTATTTTTATGTCTTCTGGACATTTCATTGGATTCGGGTCACTTCGGTCGATCTCTCCCCACACACCTTGGAGAGAAATCCAGAAATTTTCAAGTGATTTCTCATTTTGCTTGAGTTTGTTTGCTTTGACATGGAGATTAAAGGCCTGCAACTTGTCTTTGCCGCTGCTATATGTGGTTGCCAAAGCATCCCACAGTTCCTTTGATGTGGAAAATTCGATGAGGTTTCCAGCCAAAACAAGTTCAATATTCTGGATGAGCCATGAAAAAACTATCAGGTCTTCTTGCTCCCATTGTTCATATTTTTCTGTTTATGCCTTTTCTGGTGGTTTTTCGGTAAGGTGATTTAGTAAGCTTTTTGATTTGCCGCCTATGGTAACTTGGATCATCTGAGTCCATAAAGCATAATTTTGACTATTTAGTTTTAGATTTATCTGGAGATTGTCTAATAATTTTGGATTTTGTGATTGATAGTTAGCATTGTTTTGCAAGAAATTGGCTAATTGTAAGGCCAATTCTAAACCACTGCCGCCGGCTCCATCCGCCATGGTGGCTTTAGGTTCGCTTTTTGGTGATTTTGTGGGTGATTAGAGGGTAGATGATGCGCCAGAACCGTTGGCTCTGATACCATGTGAACGTATATAGATTGAATAATATGCTTTCTATTGATTTTTGTTGTATTGAACCATGAACAGGAGGCCCCTATTTATACAATGAGAAACATGCTTAATTATAGAAACAAAATCAAAGATATTAATTCTGGCCGATCCCTTCCTTGTTGCCTAAGATGAAATCCTTTATCTCGGGAAATGATGATCTTCTCTAATCCTGAAAATACTTTCTAACAGAGTTGTGGTCGTAATGGCGGCATTCGAGGCATAATCATTCATATCTTTTAAGCTACCAAAAGGTTTTCGTTCAGGCGATGTTTTAATCTCTTTGCTTTTACCTCATAAAGCCTTGTGTAGCCCCATTATAACTATTAGATCCTTACAAACTGCACATGATAATACGTTATCGTTTATTAGCAAAATTAAGTAAGCAATGTCAGTCATTTCTTTTAGAACAACAAACTCGCACTATAATTACTAAATTACAAGAATATCTGAGATGGAATACTTAGACTTTCGAAAACCCTAAAATATTCCACCCCACATGAGTTCTATTAATTAATGTATGCCCCAAGTCCTTCATTGTTTTCGGCCATGAGCTTTGGGAAAAAAAACCAATGTTAGTGATTCATTATTGTATACAAACGAGACAAAAGTTCATGGTGTAATTAATCTACTTACGTTCCCATGTATAACTTTTCATCTAGAACAAGAAAGTGAGCTATTGCTAGAGCTGGCATTTCATGTCCGACACAACACGATAAGACACGAACATGATAAGGTTAAACGCGAACACGACATGATAACTAATTGTGTCAGCTTTTCCAAACACGAAAACGACACAATTTTTAACAGGTCACACGATAAGGGACCTGTTAAGAGACCTGTTAAGGGACTTGTTAAAAGGTACACGATAAGGGACCTGATAACGTATTTTATCGTGTATTAATGTGTCCTTAACGTGTCTTTGACGGGTCTTTAACATGTCTTTAATGTGTCCATATATATACTATGTCTTATCGTGTTTTAACATGTCCGGACCTGTTAAGACACGAAGACACGAAACACGTTGAGGCCAAACACGAAACACGAAAAAACCAGGACGTGTCGTGTCATGCTTACAGGTCTGTGCCAGAAATTGCCAGCTCTAGTATATTGCCACAAATACAAATACCAAAGGTTGATATAATGGACCTTACAGATGCATAGCTGACATTACAATAAAATTATATCCCGCTGTTGTAACTCCCTAATATTATGCGTACAATTCAATATTAGTTTAAAATGTGTTTGTTATTCATTCAATAAAGTTAAGTTAACGAAATAAAGTGAGAATAGTTACCTGAAAATCACCACAAAATAATCTAACGTTCCAACCAAGTTTCCATTGACTCCAAGATCTCTCAGTACAAATATACTCAAACGATTGTATAAAAGCACACAAGCAAAACAAGAATGTGCCGGAGTAATAACAAGTATAATTCACACTCAGTTTACTCTGTATATATGTAAGATATATATGTAACATCAAAAATACAATGATTAATCAATAGACATAGCCAACTCCAATATAGTCTTTTAGCAAATTAATAAAATGGTTGTAAAAAAATATATAGTCATAGGTACATTTTTCAGTTTCTTTGTTTAATTATGTTAAGTCTTGGATTCGCTGATAAAACTTGATCGCTGATGTTGGTCGTCAGCGAGTCATCAGCGAGACCAGTGATTCTCTTCAGCGGGTGGTATGCTGCCCAAATTGTTTTTTACGACGGGAAGATTTCAAGCCATATGAAAACAAGAGTCACATGGTGGTGGTTCCAACTGTATTGTACCTGCTATAACAATTACAGTTGGACGGTTTGTTCTGCAACACAGCCTCCACAACTTATCGTGTTTGTTACCTTAAAAGTGTGTGTCACTTCATTTGTAATTGATTTAAGGTTGTAGTGTGTCTAGACTTTACAATTACTTTATTTTGTTCATTTGTATTCTTGTAAGTTCATTTGAACTTGCTATTGTTCTTGTTTATTTACTTGCATATTTACATTATTGTCTAGTTAATCAAAACACAAGTAGTGCATTCGTGGACTGTTAAGTGGTATCAGAGCCACTGTTCCTAAATCATTGGAACATGATCTGTTTGCCTTATTGTGTTTACATTATTTTTTTTCTTTTCTAAAAGCTTTATTTTATTTTTTTAAGCAAGAACATGACTATTGTTCCTACCCTAGTAAACCAACGTGACTTTGGTTACATATCAATTCCTCCTAAATTCGAGCCCAAAGATTTTGGGTCTTGGAAGGAGAGAATGCTTCTTCACATAGTTGGGGTGGAACCTTATCTCATGACTATCTTGAACGTAGGACCCTACATACCCACATATGTCCAAAGGACTCCAGGAGCCACACCTGATGCTCCTGAGATTGTGACCGATCTGGTAAAGCCAGAAGTCTAATGGACTGATGAAGAGCGTAAGCTGGTCAATCTTGACTCTAGGCTAAAAAAAATGATAATCACCACTCTTCCCACTGAGGTGATGAAGCTCGTCATCAAATATCCCACTTCAAAGGAAGTTTGGGATAGGCTTGTCAGCACCTATGAAGGGTCTGCTGACTTGATTAAAACCAAGAAAATAGACTTAAAACGTGCTTATGAAAACTTCTTCTCTCTTCCTAATGAAAGTCTTGAGGGCACTTATACCCGTTTCAAAGGGTTGCTCAATGACATGACAAATGTTGGCATTTCTCTTAAATGGCAGAATTTAGGACAGATCCTCCGTACTACTAAAAAGATTCAGGAATTGGATCTTGAGGAACTATTTGGCACTCTTCAATTTGAAGAGAAGGCCTTGGCTCAAAACATTCGAGCCTCTGCTGAATCAAGGAGACATGCTGGCTCTTCTTCCTCTGCCAGCAAGTCTGCCTATCCTATTTCTGACCTTCTTTCTCTTATTTCTGCTAAGACCATTAATCTCAATGATGGTGCCAGCACCTCTAATCTTCCTGCCCCTATTTAGTCTCTTGTTGACGAGCTTGACGCTGACGAAAAACAAGAGATGTTTAGTGACTTTATGGGCTTTGCCCTTCTTGGTTGAAAGAAATATTCTAGAAAATGGAACAACCGTAAGTCGGTTGCTCCCTATAAGCCTCCTGTTGAAAAATCACAGGAAGAATGCTGGAGGTGTGGCATAAAAGGCCATTACCAAAAGGAATGCAGGGTTGCCATTCCAACTCCTGCTGTCCCTAAATCTAACTCCTCTAAGTCTGCTGATGAATACAGGAACAAGTGTTATAAGTTAAAAGCCAAAGTTGCTGAAACAAAGGATGCGAAAACACCAGTCAAAGGACTTGTTGCTGAAGAGCATGATTGGGCAGACTCTGATGAGTCCGATGATGAAGAATATGTTGACACCATGTGCTTAATGGCACTCGCTGATGGTGATGTGCTGACTAAAGATCAAGTCTCCTCTAGTCAGTGGGTGAATGTCACTGTCAAAAAGGTACATTCTCTTCTCTCTTCTTCTGATGAGGATAAAACAAAAGTTCTTGAATCCTTATCCTGCGATCTTCAATTCATAGAATCTCCACGTGCTGAAGTCCATTTCAAACTCAACTCTGTAAGTTCAGAGTTGAGTGAAAAGTCTGAAAAACTCAACAGACTAAAAAATGTTCATGTTGAACTTTGATCACATGAGTTGCTGACTCAAAAGCTTCAGCTTGAGAATGAAAAACTCAAGCTTGAAGTTCAGAACCTAAAGAAGATTGTGACCTCATGGTCAAAAGCTTCAAAGTTTCACCATCAATGTCTAAGTGAACAAGTTCCTGCCCAAGTTCAGGCATTGATAGGTGGCGATTTTGATTCTGCTGCCTGTCTCGCTGACATGTTCAATGATGATGTGAAGCCTGAAATCTCCATTCCTCCATCTGCTGTCATGTCTCCTGAGGAGATGAAAAAGTGGTATTTCGTTAAAAGTAACGATTATCACTCTGAAATGGACGCTGGCTCTTCTTCCACTCACTCCAGCGACCCATCCAACTCTTCTGAGACAAAAGCTGCTAGCTGTTCCTCAAATTCTAGCAATATGTTCTCACATCTTCCTATTGTTTGCATGATGCCACATGAGGGAAGAATACAATACTCTCCTGGAAGAACGTTTCATGGAGACATCTTAAGTGATGGGTACAAACCTATCGCTCCTCAGCAGCTTAACCTAAGACCTGCATATCCATTTAAGAGAAGCATGGTCGCTGTACCATATGACTATAGTTCACCACAACAAGTAACATCCACTTGTCAGCAACCAAAACCCATTGCTTCTCAGCAATCTTCTTCACAATCTAAACCCATCTCTTCTCAGCAGTCTTCTACACAAACTAGACCCTCTCAAGCCGAATAAAGGAACGTTCAGCATGAGCGTCTGATGAATAGACGTGTAAGGTTTGGAGATGCTTGATACCAGCAAGTAAGACCTTCACAGCCTCAATATGCCGACAGAACACAAACAATGTTCCTTGTCATATTCTAAGACACACTACTCCTCAAAGAGATAGAATGTCTCAACCTTCTAATAGGTCTACCACTCCTCAAAGGGGATACTTGCCACATCAGCAAGTAAGACTTGTTACTCCTCAGAGAATTCACTCGCCTCATCAGCAAGTGAGTTTCTCTACTCGAAATAGGCGGTACCTTTCCTATAGGCAAATGGGATCAGCTACTGCTAATCAGCATTCGAGGCCAATCACTCCCAATAGAGTGTATCAACCTCAAATTGGTCCTTCTACCTCAACACACTCCAGCATCAAACAAGCTTGGAGTATCATTAGAGGTTCACAAAATCCCACTGCTTCCGCTCCTCGACTGGATGACCCAACTGGAATATCCCTTTTGGGTCCTGTCCCTCAAATGCCAAGGTACTACCATAAGCAGAGATCCAAGTCTAAGTCCAAACAAAAGACTAAGGCATCTACCTTTGCTGACCCCCAAATCAGTGAGATTGCACAACAAGTTAATGATCTCTCCTCTCAAATTAAGGAATTCTTTCTCCAAAGTCAGAATAGCAACTCCTCTGACAGAAAATGCTACCTTTATGGCAACAGAGGACATGTTGCAACTGACTGTGATAATTCAAGAGAGGTTCCTGAAGTAGTTGTTCAAGCAAACACTTCCACTTCAGCAGATGCTCCTCCATCGAGCACAATCAGCGAGACTGACACCTCTGCTGAACCTGAACTAAGTATTGGTGACTCCACTCTAATCACTGAGGAAAATGCTGCTGAATATATCTCCTCTCAACACATTTCCTTTCCTCATTCTCAAAGAATCATAACAAATGGATTCGGGGAACCAGCCATGCTGGTGGAATATAGTGATACTGACACTGTCAGCAATGTTGTCTTCCTTTAAAATATTCATGATGGGATTGTTCCATTCCAAAGCGACGATCCTTCACATGGATATATTGATATGAGAGGATATCCTCCTCACCCTGCTGATCTTCTTCCTGAGCCTGAATCAGCATCCTCTCTCTCTCTGAATCCAACACTCAAATCTTTAATCCTGCTGACATGGCTGTTAGTGAATGTGAAAGTGAACATGTCTAAGACCCTCTATTTTATCCATGTAGGGTTCGCTGGGAAAAGGTGTGTGGTATTTGGATAGTGGATGTTCAAAACACATGACTGGCTCAAAGACCCTGCTGGATAACTACGTAGTGGCAGCTGGCCCTATTGTAGTGTTTGGTGATAATTCCACTGGACAAACTGAAGGGTATGGTCTCCTTTCAAATGGTCTAATACAATTCTCTAAAGTTGCATAAGTGAACGGTTTAAAACATAATCTCATTAGCATTAGTCAACTTTGTGATGCTGACTACAAAGTCATTCTTGATAAGCATCAAGGCACTGTTGTGAATATTAACAAGGAAGTCGTCTTGGTCGCTCAAAGAAAACGAGATGTATATCTTGTAGACTTCACTCCTAATAAAACTGATAGTGAGACTTGTTTCTTTGCTAAGTCAGCCGCTGAACTAAATTGGTTATGGCACAAGCGTATGTCGCATGTGAATTTCAAAACCATCAACTCACTGGCCAAGAAAAACTTGGTTCGTGGGCTTCCTCATCTCTCCTTTGAAAAGGACAATCTCTGTGGTGCTTGTGAAAAAGGTAAAAGCCACAGGGCTACCTTTAAAACAAAGCAAGCCAAATCTTTTAAAGGCTGCTTTCATCTTCTTCACATGGACCTCTTCGGTCTTGTAAATGTCCAAAGTCTATAGGGTAGCAAATACACTTTAGTTAATGTGGATGAATATTCACGATTCACTTGGACTATCTTTCTTCATTCAAAGAGTGATGCTGCTGAGGAGATTATCAATTTCATCAAGAAAATGGAAAATCTAAACAGCATTCGCGTTAAAGAACTCAGAAGTGACCATGGTACTAAATTCAGAAACCACACTCTTGAATCCTTTTGTGCTGATCAAGGGATCTCACAAAACTTCTCATCTGTAAGAACCCCTGAGCAAAATGGTGTTACTGAGAGACGAAATAGAACACTTATTGAGGCAGCATGCACAATGCTCAACGAATCCTCTCTGCCCAGCAAGTTTTGGGCTGAAGCTGTCAACACAGCTTGTCACACTCAAAATCGTTTTCTTATCGTCAAAAGGCATGATAAGACAGCATATGAAGTTCTGAGAGGCAAGAAACCTCAAATCAAATACTTCCATGTGTTTGGATGTCCTGTCTTCATTTTGAATAACAGGGATCACCTAGGAAAATTTGATCCTAAAGCTGATAATGGTTACTTTGTAGGATATTCTTCCATCAGCAAGGCATTCAAAGTTTTCAATACTCACTTTCAGAAAGTAGATGAGTCCATTCATGTCACCTTTGATGAAAGCTCATCTGCTCTAAAGGACATTCAATCCTCCTCCTCTGAGGTAATATTCAATGAGCTCATTGATCCTCTAACTGAGGAAGTTGACTCATTTATGGATGCGTCTTGTATCTTACCTGAAAGTCATCAGCAGACTTCTCAGGACACATCAGTAAGTACTAATGAGGAACAGGTTACTGCTCACATTTATTCAATTGAGCGAGTTGAGACTATCTTAAGATCAATCCATGCTGCCTCAGTCAACACTAGATCAGTGACTGAGAATGTGCATACGGATGACTCTGCTGAAGATGAGCTTCATGATGCTTCAGCAAATACTGAAGACATGGAGTCTGCTGATGACTCCAACATCAATGATCCTCCAGTCCCTGAACCTACAATCACCATTGATTTCTCTTATAATCCTCTCCCTGCTGCTCCCATCACTCCGTCTTTCGCTGACAATAAACTAGGGTCATCAAGTGTTCCTGCACTTCGATGGAGTGCTAGTCATCCCGCTCACCAAGTCATTGGTGATCCTCAGCAGGGTATTACCACTCGATCAGCAACAAGAAACACATGTCTTTATGTCAATTTCTTGTCAATGATCACTCCCAAAAATATTGGTGAAGCAATGGTCGATCCATCATGGGTTGCTGCCATGCAAGAGGAAATTACACAAATCCAAAGACAGCATGTCTGGTTCTTGGTTCTTCTTCCACCTGGCAAAGAACCCATTGGAACTAAATGGGTTTATCGAAATAAAATAGATGAAAATGGTGTTGTTACTCGTAACAAGGCTAGGCTGGTTGCACAAGGTTACCTTCAAGAAGAAAGGGTCGACTATGATGAAACCTTTGCTCCAGTGGCCCGATTAGAAGTTGTACGCTTATTCTTGGCACATGCTGCTTACCGAAACTTCACTGTCTATCAAATGGACGTTAAGAGTGCTTTCCTAAATGGAAAACTCGAAGAATAAGTTTATGATGAACAACCACCTAGTTTTGAAGATCCAGCCAAGCCACACCATGTTTATCGTCTTTACAAGGCCTTATATGGTCTTAAACAAGCTCCTAAAGCTTGGTATGACACTCTCTCTGAGTTTCTCCTCTCAAACAACTTTCAGCAAGGGTCCATTGACAGCACCCTTTTCATATTTCGAACAGGTGCTCATGTCCTATGTAATAACACGATTTATATCACCAAATTCACATTAACCATGGCGGAATCAAGGTGTTTGGTTAGTGTGTGTGTTCTTGGTGTTTGTGTGTGTATTGAGAGAGAATTAGAGGTGAAATGGTATTAAGTGTGTGAAAAATGAATCAAGGATGTGTGTAGAGTTATGATTACTAAGGTGATGAGGAGTATTTATAGGCTAATCTAAACAATTATGCTAATTATCACAATTAGCCCCTCAACCTTAGTAATCATAAGCCTATGAGTTAACAACAAGTAAGTCCTATAACTTAAATTACAATTTATTACTATTTTGGATTTCTAACATTCCACCCCTTAGTGATATATTGTAAGGAATGAAGTACGTGTTATTTTTGTCTTGTAGGAATGAATTTGATGAGCCCGGTGGTGAAGCCAATTGGTGTGTTGAAACAAGTCTTCAAAGCTTTCTCATTGTCTTTGGAGAACTTGATTCAGTCTTGGTCTTGGACTTCTTGAAGTTAAATCATTTATTGATTCTCAATGTTTCTTTTTTTGAACAGAGAATGATGAGTGTGTGTGTCTTGAATCTTAGAGGATCGTTGAATCATGAATCAGGGTTGTCTTTTGAAAAGCGGAAGGTACAAACTTGTCTTGGATTCTTCAATCTTCGATTCTTGAATGAAATTCAGCTTCTTGATTTCTCCCCCTTGATGTATGCATTGGAGCTTCTTGTTAAAATGTTATTGTATGACTTGAGGATCTTGAATGACATATGTTGATGAAGACTCTTTTGAAGCTTAACTTCTTTGACTTGAATCTTCAATCTTTTGACTTTTGAAGCTTTGATCTTAGTCACATCATTTTGAACACTTTGGAGAGTATACATTAGAATGAGATTTTGAAAAGTCTCTTATGAAAGTAATCATGCTACCCCTCAATTCATGAGTAATCACAGTCTTTGATTGGAGCATCTCTGATCTCTTGTTACATCTTGAATGTATATCTTTTCATCTTCGATCTCATTCTTATTTCTGAACTCAATTCGGATTTTCTTTTTCAAGTCAAGATCTCATTTCAACTAAGATCTAGTGAAAATTTGAGCTCAATTGACTGAAATATTATAAATTGAAAGAACAAATGATCTACTTTCGAGATGAAAGAACTTCAAGTTGAATTTGGAATCCTTTCAAAATAACTATACGTTTAACGATCCAAAGCAAAATCAGTTAATCTGAACGATCCAAAGCTTGATTTGTTGCAATTTTTATCAATGATGAGGTGTTTTTCTTTTCTCCCCTTAATACTTTTAAAACAACCAAACACAAATTTTTCTCCTTGCTGTCCTTATCAATCATTCTAATTTCTTCCCCTAATCAATCATAATATTTTACCCCCCTCATAATGACAAAGTTGGGAACCAATGTCATTATGCACACATTGATTGATTAAATGTCAAAAGAAATAATATGACCAAAAGTTAGATATTATGCACACGAAGAATTATCAACCATCAAAACTACAACCTAGACCATTAAGCCAACCCAAATAATCCTATGGGTGACTAAAATATAAGATTGAATTTGTTGGTACAAACGTTTTAGCATGGT
Source organism: Erigeron canadensis (assembly GCF_010389155.1). Taxonomy (NCBI): domain Eukaryota; kingdom Viridiplantae; phylum Streptophyta; class Magnoliopsida; order Asterales; family Asteraceae; genus Erigeron; species Erigeron canadensis. The sequence continues at coordinate 23,245,552 of NC_057765.1, forward strand.
GTTGGTGTTTTCTGTGTTGGGGTGAAGAGAAATAAAACCGGATAATAATAATCCGTTAACATTTGCAAAAATCGAAAGGATTAATGAAATGACCGAAAGAAATGAATACCATTTATCGGATTTCCTATGTATCATTGAGAAATGCACAAAGCAAACTCTAACATAGTTCGTTCTTTTGGCTTTTCAACCTCAAGATTACTTCAAAGAATGTATACCATGGTCAGTGTCACCGAAGCGTTCAATAACCATGTTCTACTATCCTTAAAGACTTTTTAAGAAAAAACCAAGGTCACAATAGACTTCTTGTTAATTCTATAATCACACTAATGCAATTATGCGACCTACGTTCAAAGTTGGCAAAGACGTTAACAATGGTAGGATTTCCATTTGATCATCGTGAAATATCAATTAAGATATCACTACAAATGTTCCGGCTATATCACAAAGATAAGCAATTATATCACAATAATGATCAAAGGACTGATCAAACAATATAGCTCTAGACACAATGTGATCAAATGAAGTCGGGGACTGGAGCAGAGTGTCGCCCTTTTTCAATATCAACATCTTCCAAATGAAGAGTCAATAGAAATAAGAAAATCTCCGTGAGAAATAAAACAAGTATTTGTTAATAAACACTTGAGTGGTTAGATAAAGATGTGCATCGCTTCACTGGGTCCATGAAGACTTCTTCAATATCAAGATATCAACAAATGACATCCGATAGAAACGTGTTTAACCCGGCGATTTGAGAATTTTAGGGAAGGGTATCATTTCTTTTAACCCTTTTCTCACAACATATCGCCATAACCTCTCACTTTTCGACTTAACTCCCTCCATCTTATTTGCACGAAATCATCATCACTCTAAATACCCTCACTGTCTAATGAAAGAAGTGAATACTCTGGGATTAGAACTCATCGGTGATGATGAAGTTCATGGAGTGAATTTTGAGAAAACCTAGTCGCTCATGTGCAAACTAATCACCGAACTCCCATTGGATAAAAATCATTGGAAAATCATCAAATGTGAAAAAAAAAATTGTTTTTAAAAACAGATTTCAAGTTTGAAAGAGGTTTGAAATCACAAACTCCCCCTTAATCTATGTAAAGATATATCAAGATGTTTTTTCTTAGAAAGGCGGAGCAAAAATGAATTTCACAAAAACCATAATGATTTTACTCATGTTAACTCAATCAATTGTTCAAGATGAGACAACTCGGGAGTACACAAAGGCGTTCGATCCTTCGCTTCTCATATCAACAATTGAGAGTTTGATAATTTATTGTCGGAAAAAATTTCATGAATTGTTTCATTTCAAGTCACACCTTTGCTCAACAAACTGTCAAAATTGCTATTACACATATATATTCATATAAGACCACTTGGAAGTACACAAAGGCGTTCAATTCCTCGTTATCTTATATCAATCTATATGTATAACAACATGAATTTATACCAACTTTGAAATATAAATAATTTCAATTAAGAACGGGTTATGCACTGAGTATGCATAATCCATTTTGAAATAAATAGCACAATGAAGAACGGGTTGCATACAGAGTATATGCAAGCCATATTTTTTATTTTTTGAAAATTTATACTTTTGTATTTGATTTTATGTTTTCAAATTTTTTATAATTTTCGAAAATGTGTCAAGAATTTCTTCAAGGGTAAAGTGATTTAAGGATCAAGATTTAGCATACCAAGTTTAGAGATTAGAAAGTTAAACCTCTTCTCATCCAGTGGTTTAGTGAACAAATCAGCAAGTTGATAGTCAGTTCCCACGAAGTAGAGCTCGATGTCACCTTTCTCAATATGATCCTTGAGAAAATGATATCTAACATCAATATGCTTTGAGCGAGAGTGGTTTACTGAGTTGACTGCAATTGCAATGGCACTTTGAGAATCAGAATAGATAGGGACACGATCATATTTCAGACCATGATCAGTAAGTTGTGTCTTCATCCATAACACTTGAGCACAACAACTAGCTGCAGCCACATATTCAGCTTCAGCCGTTGATAGTGACACACAATTTTGCTTCTTGGATGACCAACTCACAATTTTATCACCTAAGAATTGTAAAGTACCAGATGTGCTCTTGCGATCAAGCTTACAACCTGCATGATCTGCATTTGAATAGGCAGTTAAATTGAATCCAGTATCCCTTGGATACCAGAGACCTAGATTGGGTGTACCCTTCAGATAACGAAAAATTCGTTTCACAGCTTGGTAATGTAAATCAGTTGGAACAGCTTGATACCTAGCACACATACATGTTGCAAACATTATATCTGGGCGAGATGCTATAAGATACAACAACGAACCAATCATGCTTCTATATCTCTTTTGGTCAAATGGTTTCCCATTTTTATTAGCATTAATGTTTGTTCGAGCAGCCATTGGGGTAGAAATTGAAGAACAGGAAGTCATGTCAAACTTTTTCAACATATCTTTAATGTACTTACCTTGTGATATAAAAATACCATTTGATAATTGTTTGATTTGAATACCCAAAAAGTAGTTCATTTCCCCAATCATGCTCATTTCAAATTGATTGACCATTAGAGATGAAAAGTTCCGGCAAAAAGTTTGACTGGTCGACCCAAAGATAATGTCATCAACATATATTTGGACAAGTAAAACATGCTTACCTTGCTTGCGAATAAACAAGGTAGGGTCTATCGTGCCTTTGGTAAAGCCACCTTTGAGTAAGAAAGTAGTCAAGGAATCATACCATGCTCGGGGTGCTTGCTTCAGACCGTAAAGAGCCTTGTCTAACTTGTAGACATGGTTCGGCCTCTGAGGATCAACAAAACCTTCTGTTTGCTCCACGTAAACTTCTTCTTTGAGATCACCATTCAAGAACGCAATCTTCACATCCATTTGAAATACAGTGAACGACATAGGCTAAGAATATGCGAATGGCCTCCATTCCTGCAACTGGAGCAAAGTTTCGTCGAAGTCAACACCAGGTTGTTGGCAATAACCCTTTGCAACTAGTCGAGCTTTGTTCTTTACTATGACTCCATTTTCATCCTTCTTGTTCTTGAAAATCTACTTGGTACCAATTGGTTCTTCTGTCCTCGGAATTGGAACTAATCTCCATACCTTCAGTCTTTCAAACTGTGCGATTTCATCTTGCATCGCCTTAACCCACTCTGGATCACTAAGAGCTTCAGAGACTGTTTTGGGTTCGATATTGCTAAGAGAAAGCGCAATAAGACACTCATTGATTGAAGTACGAGTAGTTACTCCAGCTTGTGGATCTCCAATTATCTGCTCTGTAGGATGATCTTTCCGCATACGTGCCCATTTGTTGTCATGAGGAAGAAGATCTTGTTGATGAATGTCAACATCATCATCATTAAAACTGGAGTTTTGTTGAGAGATGGAATCATAACTTGGAAGAACTCTTTCCTCAAAATCTGGATGATCAAAGTCTAGTGGCATATACACATTTGGAGTATTTGATGGGTTTGTTGTCTGAGTTATTTGAGAAGGTTGTTCTTGAACATTCTTTTGAGAATAAATATCAATTGAAGGTGATTCTTCTTGCTCTGAAGAATTTGATGATGGTTCATGATTGTTGTTAGGAACTGAATCATTGGTCTGAATTAGTTCATTGATTGGAAAAGGTTCATTGATGACTTGAGGTTCCCTTTCATGAATCGGTTTTGAATTGTAGAATTCTTTGAAAAGAATATCTAATTCTTCATTTGTTGGAGTCGGATACTTCTTGAAATTAGAAGCTAAGGTAGACGTCCTTGTAGGAGCACTTGAAGTACTTGGATCACTGATTGTTGGTAGCAAACTTTCTTGTTCAAAAATCATGCCAGACATCTCATCAAACCAAACATTCATTGTTTCTTGAATTGTGTTTGTTCGGCGATTGAAGATACGATAGGCAATTGATGTCTTAGAATAACCAACAAAGTAACCTTCGTCACCTTTCTTCTCAAACTTTCCAACATTTTCCCGATCATTCAAAGTGTAACAACACACCCAAAAATGTGAAAATAGTTGATGTTGGGTTTGCGTTTGTTAATAACCTCATAAGGAGTCTTCTCATGACGCTGATTAATGATAGACCGATTCTGAGTATGACAAGCAGTGTCAACAGCTTCAGCCCACATATTCGAAGGTAATTTGGAATAAGCAAGCATTGTCCTTGCTGCTTCCACCAGCATTCGATTTCTCCTTTCAACGACACCGTTTTGTTGTGGGGTACGGGCAGCAGAGAATTGGTGAGTAATGCCTTTTGATTTGCAAAATTCATTGAAAACAACATTCTTGAACTCAGTACCGTTATCTGATCGGATGTAACGGACTGGAAGTTGAAGATTTACTTGAGTGGAAGTGTTGAAATCGATCAAAATTTGAGTTGTTTCATCTTTGGATGCAAGAAACTTGACCCAAGTATATCTTGAAAAGTCATCAACAATAACCAAGATATATCTCTTCCCGTTTCGGCTTTGTACTTTCATAGGCCCACAAAGATCCATGTGAAGCAAATGAAGAGTTGCCAAAGTGTGTGGAATTTTCTTTGGTTTATGAGAAGTTCTTTTGATCTTCCCAACTGCACAAGAAGGACAAACATGCTCACTTTCATACTTGTAGTCAGGCAAGCCTTCAACAAGCTGCTTGTTGACCAAAGCATTGATGGTTTGAACATTCAAGTGAGAAAGCCTTCTATGCCATAACCAAGAATTCTTCGAAGTAGCCTTTGAAACGAGACAGATGTTATCAGTTGGTTGGTTATCATCGAGATTAACGGTAAAAAGATTATCACCATGATCTCCGCAGAGGATATCAACTCCATCTAGAGTTTGGACTTTGCACAGGGATTGTCGAAAAAGAACTTGAAGGTTGTTGTCACAGAATTGTCCAACGCTGAACAAGTTATGACTTAGACCTTCAACATAATGAACTTTCTTGATGATAATTCCGTTACGTTCAATATCTCCATAACCTATAATAGGAGCGAAGTTGTTGTTACCAAAACGAACAGTTCCCATGAATCGTTCAACAAAGTTCTTGAGCAATGCTTTATTGCCAGTCATGTGTTTTGAACACCCGGAATCGAGTATCCAAACACAGATGGTTATTTCTGCAATCAAAAATTTTAACCGACTTTAGGTACCCACTTAAAGACGGGTCCTTTGTGGTTAGTTAACACAGGCAGGGGGTATAACTTAGGAAATGCATAGAAACATGCTTTAGAATCAATATGAGTATTAACAAGCACACCATCAATAAGCACATTTGTATAAAAGTTACGCACAATCACATTCGAATCAAAAGTAACATGTCTAACATCATTCAAACAAGCACGAGAATTAACATTGTTTACATTGTTTTCCAAAGATGAATTGTTTAAACCAACATAAACTTTCTTCTTTCTATTCCCAACATTCTTTCTCCTCCTCCTCTTCTTCTTTTCCTCAACATGCTTACTAGTGATCTTAGGTTCTAATGACTTAGGAATCCATTTGGTCTTTCCATCTGTTGAATTGAAACTAAGAAAATTAGAACGAGGGGTTTTAAATACTTTCATCTTTTTGGTCTCTTTTGTGGGTGAGGAAACTTCTTGCTTCTTAGGTTTATCATGAGAAAACCATCCATATCTATCCCTATAACTAGTTGAACCATTCGATGTGTCCTTGTTTAGCAATACTGAGCTAGACTTAGACACCTTAGGTAAAGAACTAGATTGAGAGTTAGACGAAGAAACATTGGGATTGTCTTTTGGAAGCACTTTTTGATACTTTGGTCTAGGTAAGGTCTCAGCTTGTTTCTTCTTGAAATGTTTGACAGGGGTAAGAGGGGTAGGACTCTTTTGTTCAGTCTTGACGAGTTTGGGTTTAACTCGTTCCTTAAAATAATATGAAGTTGGAGCTTTGGACTTTGATTTTTGAGTTTCCTCTTTTGTTTCTACTTTGATTTTGATAGATTCAATCTTTTTCTCAGTTTCTGAGTCAAAAACATATTCTCCCTCCATGAATTTGTCAAAATCATCTTTGGTGAATTCTCTTTTGAAAATTTAGAAAAATCAAGAATCTTGGTGTCCAACTTCACATCACTAGTAGTCTCGGAAATTAGGTCAACTTGGACTGACACATCTTTGGTTTCACAGGAGAATTTAGTAAAAGTTTCAACACCTATACTAGCACTAATCTTAGGGTGAACAACTAGCTCATCAACACTATTGCATGTGAAAAACTGATAACAGTACCATATAAAAACTAAACTATGCGCAAGATCTTCATCAGATAAATCAGATTGCACATAATTTTCAGCTATTGAAGTAGCAGTAGTTTGACAAGTATATGCAAGACAATCAGTCAAGGTTTGGGTGGATGAATTTGTAGATGAATCACCGGTAGTCTGAATGGAATGGTCTACTAAGGAATTTAGGTCAGTTTGAGTAGAAACATTCACACAAACTTTCTTGATATCAACAACAACTGATTCATCCTCTGAATTCGGACTTTGAGACTTTAGGTCATTAATGAGTTTTTGTTGAGAATCCACCTTTTGTTGTAAACCTTTTATTTGTTTTTCCAAAAATGTGGATGGAACATACAATTTAGTTGGTTTAGGTGAAGACCTGACAGATTCTTGGTTTTGAAAATTAGATGCAATTTCTTCTAATTCAAAAATTGATGATTCTTTTGTTTCGTAAGAAGTATTTAGAGCATCATAATTAACCAAAAATTTATTGTTTTGAATTTTCTCAACCTCATCAGTCTCAAATTCGTCATCCGATGGACGAATGAATTCTTGTACCATACCAAGTCTCAGAAATTTTTCATCATACAAAGGTTCAATTTTTTCTTTGGCTTTTTGCAATGGAGTGATATTCTCAAATCCCAACCCGAGAAGAAGTTCTGACCTATCAATTTTTGACTTATTGAAATAAGCAGTGAAGTCCAAGAGAGGATTTTGTTCAACTTTATACAACTTTTCTTGATAGAAAAGTATATACTTTTTAAGTTCCTCAACTTGTTTTTCAAGATTTTCGATCTCAATGCCTTTTAGAAAGCAAGTGTGATTTAAGTCAGAAACTTTTTTTTCAAGTTCAACAGTTTTTGGTTTAGCTTCTTGGAGCTTTTTATTCAGAATATCAACATCCATTTGTCTAGCATTTGCCCGAAGCCATTCATTGGTCTTTTGAACTTCAAGATCTTGATTGGCCTTTTCAAGATCAAGAATGGTCTTTTCAAGATTATGACACTTTTCAAATAACTTAAAATCAGGAGAGGCATTCATCTCACATTCTTTAACCAACATTTTTTCTTTATAATTTTGTAAATCTTGTTTCATAGTATCATATTCAAAAAGTACTTTTGAATGTTCTTCAAGAAGTTTTGTATACTCACTTTTAGAAAATGAAATGCTATTTTTCAATTTTTTGTTTTTGTTGGCTAGAGAATTGAAATGTTTTGTCAAGTTTGATAAGGCAATTCTACAAGACTCTTTATCCTTAATTAATGAAAAGGTAGAGTCGAGATTTACCTCATCATCGGGATATTCCTCATCAATGCTTTCGGCTTCCAACACTTTATCCTTGCGCAACCTCGCCATGAAACACACATTTGCAGATAAATCTTCATTTTCATCATTAGAAAGCAATAGCCACTTATCATCCTCAACAATTAAGGCTTGTCCGGCTTCCACTTGCTTGGCCAAAAGCATCTTCTGCTTATAGTATTCATAATTCTTCTTGCGAGGTAGCTTGCAATCCACAGCAAAATGACTAGGAACTCCACAGTTATAACACTTTTTGTCAAATGAATTACTCTTCTCCACAATTTGTTTCTCACTTCCTTCCTTCTTGTCCTTATGCTTTGATCCACTAGATTCACCTTGTTCAAAGTTGTGATGATAGTGTTCCTTCTTTGGAAATGCACTTGTTGATGAAGTACGGAGATTGTTTTTGGTTGGCCTCGCTTTGTAATACTTTCTTTTGAAATGCTTGGTCACAGCGGCAAGAGCTTGATATAGTTCATCAGAAACACCATCTCTTGTAGCCAAAACATCTTCTCCCTCCTCATCAGACGAAGAAACAATAGTCATTTGTCTCTTGAGAGCCTCAGAAATCTTTCTTTCAACAACCAATGCCAAAGGATCAGCAGATACAACTTCTGGTATCTTGTTGGATGAGTACTTGCTTAGAACTTGGTGCTCATTCAGTTTGAAAGATTCATAGAGAGTATGAATGGTGAACTTGTCAGATTTTGATGCTGCTTGATTTGAGTTCCAAAATCTTCCCACTCAGGACCAAGAGTTTTGATGAATTTGATGTTCAACTCAATTTCAGTTTTCTTGACTTTGTTCTTCCTCAGTTCGTTGATTACATTGCAAAATTTGTAGTACACTGACTCAAGAGATTCATTTGGTGATTTCTGGAAGTTGTCAAACTCAGTTAAGACATTTGTCAATCTGATTATTGAAGTCACGTCAGCTTCTTCCATTTGTCTTGCAACTTCATCCCAAATCTCCTTTGCTGTATCATAAGAATCAACTGAGCCATATATTTCATCCGGTAGTGCTTGGTATAAGCATGACCTAGCTCTGTTGTCAGCAGCAGTTCGATCTTTTTGTTCGGCATTCAAAAGATCAGGAGTCAGTATAGCACCAGTAGTAGGATGACGATGCACTGCAAGTCCATTCATTATGGAATCCTTAATCATGTGACCATTAGTCTGTCGTTCCACATAATCCATGAACCTTTTCTTCCAAAGTCCATAGTTACCACGGTAGAGAACTAGAGGTCTTGTGTCTGTACCCAAAGCCAATGCTTCACGAGTAGCCATTAGAAATTGATTTGAATTAAGAATTGAATTGAATTTGGTTGAAGAAATGAAACGATCTTGATTAGAATCGTTTTAAGAAAAGTGAATGAAACGATCTTGTTAGATTGGAGATGAAACAATCTTGAATGATTTGAAATGAAACGGTCTTGTAAAAGAGATCGTTTTAGGTTTCTTTAATTTGAGAAAAAAATTTCTAAGTATTCTGAAACGATTTGGGCAGAGTAATAGTGTGAGATGGAATGAAATGAATTGAGCAAAACCAATCACGAAGATCAGTTACCCAAGAAGAGTGTGATTCCCAAACACAACAGTTCACAAAATCAATCAAACCAGAACTTGTTCAAAGAAAACTGGGACGATCTTGAATGAGATTGTCCTGGATACACAAATACTGAGAGGATCTTGAATGAGATCGTCCTGGTATCAACAGGCTAAGACGATCTTGATTGAGATCGTCTTTGTTTTTCTTTCCAAAACTTTCAGTAACACAGCTATTTCCAAGTAATTGAATTGACCAAACCAATCCAAAAGGATTAATTAGCCACAATCAAGATTGTCCTGGATACACAAATACTGAGAGGATCTTGAATGAGATCATCCTGGTATCAACAGGCTAAGACGATCTTGATTGAGATCGTCTTTGTTTTTCTTTCCAAAACTTTCAGTAACACAGCTATTTCCAAGTAATTGAATTGACCAAACCAATCCAAAAGGATTAATTAGCCACAATCAATACTTTACAACACAACCACACTTGTCAGAATGATCTTATGAGGATCGTCCTACAAGCCACAACACTGAAATGTGAAAAACAAGTATGAAGACTGAAACGATCTTTGCAAGATTGTCCTAGCTGAAGATTGTCCTTGAGTTGTCTTCTTCATCAGTTCAGTTTCAACATAAAACTCCATTGATGAACTTGAAAAACTTCAATATCTTTTGATTTTCTGGGAATTAGAACATGAAACTACTTGCAAACAGTTTGAAATCACTTTAGCTACGATCCGATTAACAAATATCAACACAAAACATAACAGAATCAAATCCCAAATTTTAGCGCCAAAAAAAAACTCAAAATTCGAACTCGTGATCCAGATCGAATTAGAACTTGAAACTTGAAAGGATTATGTTATCAACTATCACGAATCTAATGGTGAACAAACATTTGTGATTTTATGTGAATTGTGAGGTGAATTTTGAAATTTCAGTGATGAAAAATGACGAACAACAAAAAAAAACAGAAATAATTTTGATTTTTTGATAAACTGTGATTGAATTCGGTTGTGGATCGATATCAAAACGATATTATGCTCTGATACCACATGTAATAACACGATTTATATCACTGAATTCACATTAACAATGGCGGAATCAAGGTGTTTGGTTAGTGTGTGTGTTCTTGGTGTTTGTGTGTGTACTGAGAGAGAATTAGAGGTGAAATGGTATTAAGTGTGTGAAAAATGAATCAAGGATGTGTGTAGAGTCATGATTCCTAAGGTGATGAGGGGTATTTATAGGCTAATCTAAACAATTATGCTAATTATCACAATTAGCCCCCCAACCTTAGTAATCATAAGCCTATGACTTAACAACAAGTAAGTCCTATAACTTAAATTACAATTTATCACTATTTTGGATTTCTAACATCCTATATGTTCAAATATATGTCGATGACATTATCTTTGGATCTTCCTATAAGAAGCTTTGTACCAAGTTTAGCTCACTGATGTCTTCTCACTTTGAGATGAGCATGATGGGTGAGCTAACTTTCTTTCTTGGCTTACAAATTTGCCAACTCCCTGATGGGATCTTCATAAATCAGGAGAAGTACATCCGAGACATGCTGGCTAAATTTGACATGTCAAATATTGCCACAAAGCCCACTCCCATGTCTCCTCCAAACAATCTCCATGCTGATCCTGAGGGTAAGCATGTGAACCCTACTCACTATCGTGGTATGATTGGCTCGCTGATGTATCTCACAGCGAGTCGTCCTGATATTATGTTTTGCCAATTGTTTGTGTGCAAGATATCAAGCATCCCCCAGGGAATCTGATCTTCTCGCTCTCAAGCAAATCTTTAAATACCTTTAAGGAACCTCTTCATTGGGTCTTTGGTATCCCAAAGAGTCCATATTTGATTTTGTTGCATACTCCGATTCTGACTATGCTGGCTACATGTTAGATAGAAAAATCACTAGTGGAGGATGTCAACTGTTGGGGGGGGGGGGGAGGTTAACTAGTTGGTCTAGTAAGAAACAGCATACAATGTCCATCTCCACTGCTGAAGCAGAGTATGTGTCTGCAGCGAGCTGTTGTACACAAGCCCTATGGATGAAAAACCAACTCGCTGACTAAGACGTAGATTTCTCTAAGGTTCCCATAATGTGTGATAATACCAGTGCTATTGCAATCACACACAATCCTATTCAGCATTCCGAGACCAAGCACATAGACATTAGGTATCACTTTATTCATGACCACGTCATGAAAGGTGATGTGAAGATTTACTTCATCCCCACTGATTCAAAGATCTCGTTAGTAGGCTGGGTATGCTAAATTGTGAATCAGCAACTTGATTTGTTAATGTCACCTCAGCAAGTTTAAGTCTGTTTTACTTGCTGATAATAAGGTAATGAAGAACCATATATCTTTATCTAGTCCAGCAGCAAACGGCTGCTGGTAAAGACAAATAAAATCTGTTGATCCCTGATGCTTTGGGAAAAAAGCACAATAAAAGTAATAGGGTGCTGAAAGTCCCTATCTAGTCCAGCAACAAACGGCTGCTGGTAAAGACAAATAAAATCCGTTGATGGCTGACAATTTGCCAAAAATTGTATTTGGTCAACAACTTCATCCTTACTTCCTTTGTGGCTGACTAAAAACTTGGTTAACCAAAACCCATCAGTAGGTATTTTCTTTTAAAACATTATCTCATGAGTGTATATCCACTCAGTATATTTTAATTCTTAGTTTATTAAGAATTTCAAACGGTTACCTCGATTTTCTCCCTAATTGGCAACTTGTACAGTGTATACGCCGTATACTCGAGTACATTCCAAATTTTGGTACAAGTTGTCATATCAAAATTATTTTATACGTTACTCACAACAGTATATATATATATATATTACGTAGGTGATAAAAAGTGTGACGGTTCACTTTTGCAGACATTGGACCCATATCCATGCCATATATAAGTAACCCACACCGTATTTCCATCTTTTACGTTCATTTTTTCTCTCAAAATTTTCCAATCATCTTCTCAATCTCTCAAATCTTCCATATATCTTTCAATATTCTCAAATCTTTTTCTCAAATTTTTAGTTTCTCATCATCATCCTTCTTAAACTACTAAAATGGCTGATCAATCTGAACAACAACAAGAACCACAACCTCAACAAACTGAAACCCTAATATTCAAGAAATTCGAGAAGACTTTACTCTTCACTTCACATCCGATGTATATGACCCAGAAGGGATTGAATCTTCTAATCAAGTATCCTTTCAAGCATCAAAGTTGGTGATTAAAGCCAACAACTACTTGGGATCAGAAGGAATCCCACCCAAGGTTAAAGGGTATTTTCAAATGTTGGATTTCATCATGGGATGCTCTGCAAGATGAGCAATTTACAAAGATCCTAAAGAAATGTGAGTCCATCTTGTAAGGGAATTTTGGTGGACTTGCGATTACAACCTCATCGACAACACACAATGTCCATCTCAGTTGATTTGTTGAGAAGTGTTCTTCGTCTACCGAATCAAACTACAGAACGACCATTTGTTGGGATGGTAGAGACCAACATATGGAAGAAATGGTTGCTGACCATTGGATATGGAACAAACACGATTCCACCCGCACCCGTTCATAGCAACCCCCAAAAGAAATTCCTGCCTGGGGTATGGAGGTTGCTATTCACACATGTGATTCAGTGTCTTGGGGGGACCAGTGGCTCTTTTGATCAAGCCACTGCTGCTCAAATGCAAATAATATATGCACTGGCGAATGATCGTTTCATTGACTTCGCCAGTGTCATCTTTGAAGATCTTAAAGGGAAGGTCACCATCAGGAACAGGTCCAGTTCAGTGCCCTTTGCCAGATTCCTTTCGCTGATATTCAGGCATGTGCTCAAGGAAGAATATCTCCCTGAAGGTGCAAACTATATCACCTCCCCCAGGGTTGCAAGTGATGCATATAAAACCCTAGCTTGTGATCCTGCTCTTTTTGAAGCATGGTATGTTGAGCTCACTCCAGCAATGCAACAAGTATTATTCTCTATGTACCCTGAGAACTATAAACAAAACCCCTCTAGAGCTGTTATGCTGATAATCCCCCCAGCAGCCTCCAAAGCTCCCAAAAAGGCCAAGAAAACACAACTTTCCTCTTCTTCCACTTCACCTCCTGCTGATGTCTCAAAACAAAACAGCAAGTACCAAAGGGCAAAACTACTAAAGTTAAGACGTCCTCACTGCCCAAGGACAATAGAGACCCAGCCACCCATCAGCAGTCTCCCAAAAGACTGCTGACGAGAATACGGGTAACAGCCAGCAGCCACCTCAAGTTTCTGTAGGAGAGGTTGGTGTAAATCAAGGGCCATCCCAGCCCTCTAGAGTTGAGTCTACCCCACAATTAATTCCCCCCTCTTCCCAACCCTCTGCGTCATTGTCAGCAGCCAGATCACAAGTGATGCTAGAGACAACAAATTCTGCGGCCGATGATGCTTTGGTGACACAACACAATGAAGCTGAGGCACCTGGTTCCCCTGACCCCGTAAATTTCTCCCTTGAAAGAAGACAGGTGGATGTTGGTGAAACTGAAAGTGCTAGTTTGATTGTTGAAGATGCTAGTGAAGGTAGGGATATTGAAATGAATGTTGGTGGGGTTGATGAAGGAAATGTTGAATCCAAAAATGTTGCTGTTGAGATTGGAACTAAAAGTTTTGATGTTGAAGGAGAAGGTTTTGATGTTGTAAATAGGTTTGATGAAGATGATAGTGATCTTGATTTGGGTGATTTCATAGCTGATGAATTCCAGCTGGATTCCTCCAACTAGACTGATAAAGTTGAAGCAAGCGATATGGAGGTTGATGCTGAGAGGCTGCTGCCATAGTTGTAAATACAGCAGCCATCAATGAAAGTGTTGAAGAAACTGCCAATGAAGAAAATGCAGCAGCCACTGAAGAAGAAGTTGAAATTGAAGAATCCACTGAGGTGCTCGTATTGACTGCGAGACCTTAAACTCCACCCGTGCAGCCAGTGAACACCATGCTATCTCTGAGCATGCCTTCCTCCTTTTTAAGTGTTCCTGGATGCACATCTGCAGTCAAGCCAAATATTGAGCCTCAAACAACCAAAAGTTTAGGTATCTCTCACTCTACCTACTCTGCTGACAGGCTGGTTAGGGTAGAGCAAGGTCTTACAAATCTCACCAAAACAGCTCAACTTGCTGTTGAACTTAATGAACAAGGGGCTGATAGATTCGTGAAGACATTGGAAAGCTGGTACAAAAACAAAGCCAGAACTCTTCCAGCATTGAGACACTTAAAGAAAAATCTGTCTCCATGGCTGCTAATCAAGAGAATATTCGTCTCTCTCTCAACTCACTCAGCAAACATCAGCAGGCCATAAAGCGCAACTCCTCATCTCTGCTCAAAGTTGCAAATGCTACGAGTTATTCTGCCAAGAAGGCAGTGTCTGCCAACAAGGATGCTTCTGCTGAACTAAAGAAGCTTGCCGACCTTGTCTCCCCATTGGTTACTCAAATTGAAAGCAATACCAAGGCTATCAATGCCTTGGAGACTCAAGTAACCAATCTTCCCACTCCACAGGTTTCCTTCACTGAGAAGGATCATAAAAGACAAGACAAATTAGAAGGAAGTGGGGGAGATTAAGGAGCTGCTGTCAAAGTTGATTAAGCAGCAGGATGCACCGGCAGCAACTGTGGAGGTTGTGATTAATGATACAACCTCCAAGGGGGAGAAAGTTGATGTTGCCGTAATGCATTTAGTCAGCGAGGCAGTAAACAAAGCTGTAAATGAAATTTATGATGCCTCTGCTGACAAGGTCCTTTACACAAAGGATGTTGCCACCTCAACTGAAGAGGATATGGCCATCATGCCAATACAAGAGGCTGAAGCTGTGATTGAATCCCCATGCTGACATTGAGGGGGAGACTGAAATGGTTGTTGAAGAAATCCCCCCTGTTGGTGTTGAGGGGGAGAAAAATTTAGAAGAAAACGTTGCTGAAGTTGAGGGGGAGCAACAGTTGGTTGTTGTAGAAGCTCCCCAAATCCAAAGGTTTAATGATGTTGAGGACGAGTAGATGGATCCCAAAGCAATCAAAGAAGAATGGGAAGCTGGCTTTGCACGAGAAATGGCTACAGACAGATCCAAGGAACTGCATTCAATCTTTCACAACAGATACCTAGGAAATGCTCAAATCACTCCAATGTCTGACTCTCGCAGAGAACAGCTTACCAAGTCAGGGTTCTTCAAGCAATCATCTGCTCCCACATCTGTAACTGCTGAAAACCTCTTCATCACCTCCTCAGCAAGTCATAAGCATCAAATGATTGACATTCTTGCATTGACTGCTGAGGGAAAAACTCAAGATGAGGCCATAGAGGAGCTTGACAGAATTAAGACGAACAAAGAAAATGAAAAGAAAAACATAGAATTCATCAAGCAGCTACCTCTATTGGAAAAAGATCAGTTAGATGGTGAACAGAAAATGCTATTACTAACTGGCGGGCTAGAAGCTCTCTACAGGCAGAAGCATGCTGATGTGGAACTTCAACTGAAAGAAAAACGGGACAAGTTTGAAGAAGAAAAGGAAAAGTGGCTGAAAGTGATGGAGAAGAGAAAGAAGCCCCAGAGAATAACTGTTGTGGAAGCTTTCAAAGCTGGAATGGGACTTAAGACTAACCTGAAATTCTTAAGAGAAGGATCAAGTGTCCCATCGAGATTGGAAAATGTAAAACTGGCCAATCTAGGTGCTTCAGAGTGGTTTGAGGTCTACATGCTCATCAAAGACAAAACGGCTGCCAACTAT
This sequence comes from Erigeron canadensis, assembly GCF_010389155.1. Taxonomy (NCBI): domain Eukaryota; kingdom Viridiplantae; phylum Streptophyta; class Magnoliopsida; order Asterales; family Asteraceae; genus Erigeron; species Erigeron canadensis. The sequence goes on from NC_057765.1 coordinate 23,261,424, forward strand.
GCCCAACTACAACAAATGCTCAAAGGTTATTTCGAAAGGGCAAGAGAGTATGAGTCTAAGTTTAAGGCTGATTTGCCCATGCTGAGGCAAATCTTTGGTACTCCAGCAGCCATCAACTCTCCAGCAGGCAAGAAGGTTCAAAGAAAAAGAAAGCATGTCTATCAACCTTCATCTGCTGAACTTCCACCCATCTCTGGAGATGCTGCCCTAAATCTAAGATTGCCTCCAAGGAGTGTGTTTGAAGAAGGGAGAGTCTTGGAAAGTCCTGCTGGCATATTCTTCCAAAACTTCCAAAATGATCAACTCTTCTTTAGGCTGGATGAGATAGAAAAGGCATCCACGGGCTTTCTGATCAGCATCAGAAAAAGATTTGCTAAAATGATAAGTGCTAGATCAGTCAACAACAAGATTGATGAAGAATTGATGAAGCCAAACAGATTAAATGATCCTGTGTTGAGGATAGCCAAGCAGGAAGATGCTTTTGAGATAGAAGCAGCTTACTCTTATGCATTCCACTTGTAAATGTAATTTGTAAAAATCACCAAGTGATTTAATAAGACATCTTTTCTCACATCTTATCTTGTATCATTTTTTTCAAAGTCTCCTCAGCGAATAGGGGGAGATTGTTAAGTCTTAGATTCGCTGATAAGACTTGCTCGCTGACGTTGGTCGTCAGCGAGACCAGTGACTCTCTTCAACGGGTGGTATGCTGCCCAACATGTTTGTCAAGGCGGGAAGATTTCAAACCATATGAAAACAAGAGTCACATGGTGGTGGTGGTTCCAACTGTATTGTACCTGCTATAATAATTACAGTTGGACAGTTTGTTCTTATTACCGAAAATGGTAAAGAAGACAAACAGTACTTCTTTAAAGTACTATGAACCAATGGGACGTCGACAACCATCACCAGTCACTATCAAGACAAGGTTGTGCTGCCCTAATTCCTCCCCTATATAAAGCAACACAGCCTCCACAACTTATCGTGTTTGTCACCTTAAAAGTGTGTGTCACTTCATTTGTAATTGATTTATGTTTGTAGTGTGTCTAGACTTTACAATTACTTTATTTTGTTCATTTGTATTCTTGTAAGTCAATGTCGATAATATCGATCATGTATTCATCGTTTAATCAATGATACATATGATTAGACTTGCTTAGATTCTTTGCATTTGAACTTGCTATTGTTCTTGTTTATTTACTTTCATATTTACATTATTGTCTAGTTAATCAAAACACAAGTAGTGCATTCGTGGACTGTTAAATTAGACTAACAAAAACAAGACTATATTGATTAGTCAAATGGTTAACAACTTTGTCTCTAGAGACAGAAGTTAACAGTTTCATCCTTGCTTCTTATAAAACCAGCGGTCATTTTTAACTTTAGGTAGAACAAAAAACAACCTTTATACTTTAGGTAGGGATAAAACTATTTCTCAACCTTTTCTAGATACCGTCAAAGACAATATTTACACCCATTATAACTCATCAAAGACAATATTAAGTGTTGTAAGTAATGAGTGTGGATCTACCTGAAGGTTTAAAAAGAGGGCATATGATAGAGAAGAACCCATTTGCCAATATTGAGCCTATTATGGGATGAGTAGAAGTTGACCATGCTCCTACTGCTATCGGGCCATTCATGTGTTGACCATCATTTAACAGACTGAAATGAGTTGCGCAGATAGTGAGTTGTTGACCTTTTTCAACTTTTGCTTTTCCTGAAATTTTATGTATTTCAACAATTTCCAGCCTTTAAATTCAAGTTTAAAAATAAGGCTTGTTGCTTCTAAAGGTACTGAAGTTGTATATTTTTTACTTTAGGAGGTACCAATCCTTAATTTGATATATTGTGGGTTATATATTGCAAAACACGAGATATTGTAGGAGGCAAAAACCACTATCTGGTTTTAGAAGCTAAGGTGTACATGATTTTGTGTGTTTCCTCCACCGTGTCCTTTGACCAATACAGCAGGCAAAAAAATTGGTGGGATGAATTTTCTTTTTAGTACTCAAAATTAGACATTTATATTTTTCAACAACACAAGATCAACAACACCAAATACACAAGATCATAACACTACACAATTCATATACTAAATAACACAAACAAAACCTTATCCACCAAATTCAATCAACAACAGAAAATTACCATACTAATGATTTTCTTTATCATTGGCAATTAAATAACAATAGGATTTGCAATTCACTCATCCATTGAATTCAATTCAACAAAGATCCACTACCTATACATTCAATTCTAAATCTACTTTTCTTAACAACATACAAACATCAATCTGAAATTAGTGAAGAAATCTAGAAAAAATAAAAAAAATATTAATTAATATCTGTTTCATCAAGAACAAAAAAGTAATATATGGTAAAGCTATATATATATATACTTACATATACAGATCTAGAGGAAAGTTATTTCTAGTACATGTGTAACTACATGTGTAACTTAACTTACACACTTCTTCTTTCTTCTTCCTTCCATCTCCGACCACCACCATGATCCTCCGGCGACGGCGACCATCTTTGGCGAGACTTACACATGTGTAAGTACAACTTTTTTTTTTAGCATTTTAGCGTTTAAAATTTTCTAGGTTTTTTCCTTCGCGAGACAACCACCACCAGCCACCATCATCTCCGACCATCCAGCGAAGGCGCCTGCGCCGGCAGCAAGGGCGGAGCCCGTACCGTAGCACACCGCCACCATCTCTTGGATCGTCGCCCATCAAATCCATACGATTCCCATATGCGTCCCTTGACGGTTAAGTTTAGAACGGATAAGGGCCTATGGCCCGTACCGTAAACACCTGAAAACGAACCTGATTCTCGCCGGAAAGTTAACTTACACATGTGTAAGTTTCGCCGTAGATGGTCGCCATCGCCGGAATATCATGGTGGTGGTCGAAGATGGAAGGAAGAAGGAAGAAGGAAGATTGAAGAAGAAGTGTGTAAGTTAAGTTACACATGTACTATAAAAAGTACATGTACTACAAATAACCCACCCCTACAGATCTATATATAAAAAGATGTATATATGCAATAGATGTATATAAGAGCAAAAGAAAAGATCGCTTTTGATGGGTTTTGTTTGAAACCGAAAATAACCAAGGAGTGGTGTTGGAGGACAGTGGTGGCTCGTGGTGACCCGCTCGTGGCCGGATGTTAGAGTGGTGGTGCAGCATGGGGTGGCGGCAGAGATAGCATCGGGTGGTTGTCCGGTGCTGCATAGATGATGATGAAGATGATTTTTGTGGCGTTTTGGATGTACCCCGTTTTTCTGGCGAGGGGCGGCGATTATTTTCAAGGAGGGGGAAGAGAATGGATTATCAGGACATGGCAGAAGATGGATTCTCTCTTCAGCCGTAATTTACAATTGGGATTTAAGGGTTCTGTTTGGGAATTAGGGTTGGGGATATATAAAGAAGATAAAAGCCACGGTGGATTTTATCATTACAAATACCATTACCCGGTTTTGACATATGTCAAAAAAAAGGAAGGGAACTTCTCACCGAAGGAGGCGCGAAGCTACCGCTTCTAGAACGGTTGCTTGGAAGCCAATCCTGTCCCGTCGACGTTAGTCACTATATGAAATCAATACTTATTGACAAAATGAGAGGGATTTCTGGCAATTAGCATATAAGAATTCCTGCCCTACAAGATAGACTGTGTTTTACAAAACATAACCCATAACATATGAAATTAAAGATTGGTACCTCCTAAAGTAAAAAAGTACAACTTTAGTACCTTTAAAAATATGTGAAATGTTTATCCTAAATACATGGTAATCAAGAGTTAGGTCGTACTTTTGATCGTTCTTTTTAAAACCAAATTCATCTAAGCCTTTAAATTATTCTAGCAACGCTAATTAATGTCTAAATTATTCTATGCTATCAGACACACCAATAGTATTCTTGGTAAATCTATATCTATATAAGTACTTAGTATATAGTAGATTTATCTTTTAAATTATCATAAATCGTCCATGTGGTTTGCTCGATTCGCATTTTCGTCCCTGGAGTTTTTTTTATCACTAAGTGTCCCTGGGCCTTTTCAATTCATTGTCAAACGTCCCTGCCACAAACGGTCATCCCTTTTTAGCCGTTAAGCCCTTCACGTGCTTGCCACGTGAGGGTAAAATCGTCCAACTACACTAAAAACAAACCACATGGACTATTTCTCTCTCTCTCTATATATATATATATAGTCAAAAGTTAAAACGAGAACTAAAAAATTGTCGAGAACTACGAGAACTAATATTTAATTTAAATGAGTGAGGATAGTATGGTAATTTTGTAAATAAAATTAAATTAATTATCAAATGAAAGTAAAACACCGTGAATATCTCTTTGATTTCGTAACCACCTAGTTTGGTGGATTTCGAATGTAAACTATACACCTTATTTTAATGTATTCTGTTTGTAATTACTAATCAACAATTAATATTATTATATGTTTTATAAATGATATTTTTTTAATTTTTAATATTCTATTACTATATTATCTCTTATATTAATAAAAGAGAATTGTTTCTAGAACTTTTTTCCTTATGTGGCATGCTAACATTTTTCGTTAAGATATTTTTAAAAAAATTATGATGTCATAATTGTTTTTCTTTATTTTTAAAAACTCTTTAAGCTCTTTATTTTCTACAAATTATTTTTCTTAAGTTCTTTAATTTTGATTTTATATCTACCATTGATTTATGTTATTTACTTTTTACTTTTCCATCACCTTAATCAGTTTATATATTAATTTTCATCTTTATAAGTATATTGCTATCTCCATATTAAAAAATATACTCGTAATATATTGACAACAAATTACATACAATAACAAAAACGATACTCAATCCGGCAAAAGCCGAGTTTGGGGGAGGTAGAATGTAGACAACCTTACCCCTACATGAAAGTACAGAGGTTGCTTCCAAAAGGATTTCTCGCCAAAAAGAGGCAAAATATAGAGAGTGTAAAAATTTTAGTAACCATACATGTTGGTCGAATATCGTCTGACTACATTACAATTAGAAAATAATAGCAGACACCAAATTACACACTTTAGCGCAAAATGGACAACACATAGTAAAAGGGCATTTAAACCTATTAAACATGTCCATGTGCGTACAACCAAGCAGGAATCCAACAATTACGAGCGGTATATGTAACATCCTCAATTATTAAGCCAATAAAAATTAACCTCTATTATAGTTTTGACATTAAAATAGTTTCCTAGTATTTTATATTTAAATATGGGATTGTTTTAGTTGGAACTTTAGCGGATAGCGGGTAAAATACCCACAAAAAACCCATTTGGGTCGTGGCACTTAGAAAAGTTGCTAGACACTTCTTTTTTTGTTGAATCACAATTCCACCACCAACCCTTTTCATTATTCATCTTTTCTTCATTTCACCTTTACCTTAATTCTAATTCTCCAAGTAATTCAAGAAATTCTTCAAAGCTTGATCATAATAATAATCTTCCATCATCTAAGAAATTGAAATGTGAGGGTTAAGTGTAGTGATGGGGCTGAAATTAGGAAGAAGAAAGAAGAAGACAATTATGATTTCATTCTAAATTCCAATTCCTAATTTTGAAGGTAATGAATTTTCATTTAACCTAATTCTTGATTTCCTTTAGAAAATTAGGGTTCTAGCTATTAAATTGAATTGGGAAATTTGGGGGTTTTCATAAAAATGAGTTAATTTATATAATACAAGTTACGGTTCTTTAATTTAACCAATTTAGGGGTTTTTAGTTGGGTTGCATGATAGATTTTGTTGAATGTTAGTAAGAACAAAGTTGGACAGATTCTGTCCCTAAGTTTGAAACGAGTTAAACACCCCCATGACAGAATTTTCACTTGTCAGGTCCTAAAAAGAAAAAGTAGGTTATTGTGTTAAGTAAATTTGGCCACTGGAATGGGTTAAAAAGACTCAGCAAAATTGATTCAATGTCTGTCATTAAAACGGGTAAAACACATTCTTGCAAGTTAATTCATATCTTGGTCACTGAATATAAAATGTACCTAAATGTGTTAAGAAGAAGTGGCCACTGGAATGAGGTCAATATATGGTGTAGAACTCAAGTTATGATCATTTGAAGTCAGTAAGGTCAAAACTGTTTTGTTAATGAAAGCAGCAGCAGTGTTAGTTTTAAAACGACCAGAAGTCATCTTTGAAAGACAATTCACATGTTGGTCACTAAAGATAAAATGTAGATATATGTGTCTTATAAATTTGGTCACTGGAATCAAGTAAAAAGAGTAAGTAGAACTTGAGTTATGCTTGTTTGAAGGCAGCTTGGTCAAATATAAAAATGATACTTTTTGTATGAAAGTGAGTTTGGCCATATGAAAATGATATAAGAGATACATGGTATGTGAACTAACCTAAGATTAATATAAGATTGTAAATGATGGGTTTGGTGCTAAGATACTATCGAATGTGGCTAAGCGACTTGTATGTGATTGATGACATTCTATTTATTTGTGAATCCTTACTAGGTTGATGCATACGTATTGTGTACTTGCGGTTTTGTTGATTTATGATTTTAGTTGTCGCGGAGGAGGTGAGTTTTCTTGCATACTTTTATATATGCCTTGGGTCAATTACCATTCATGTTGAGTGTGTCCATGGTGGTAATTGATTTGGCGTTAAGTCCCATGTTTATGGTTGAGTTTGATTACAGGCCTAATTGGTGGCCATAGGCTCATGTGGAGCATTTGTTATTGATATATTTGATTGTGATGGTAATCATTTGCTTATATGGATCCATGTAATGCCCAGCCCAAGGGTGAGTATTATGGATATGACACGACGGTGTCATAGTCCATATGCAACAGTCCCTTGAGCATTGCCCTCCTTCGTATGTATAAACGTATGCGAGATTATTCACTAAGCTTTGCTTACTTTTTAGTTGTTTACCCTTTTTATAGGTTGTCCCGGATGTGGAAGAAAGTTAAGTAATCTAAAGATTGAATGAAAGTTACTTAATGGATATGATTGCTTTAGCTAAATGCGGATAATGGTATTGGTATTAGTACCCTTAATGACCCCCTTTTGAACTATCGGCTCATTGTACCCTTGTTATATCTTTTTGGAAAAAAAAATTATTATGATGTCTAGCGTAGACTCGAGTTTTTGGGTATTTTTCAATGGGTCGTTTTGTGGTAGTGATGTATTGATCATGATTAAATGTGTTTTTGTAAAATTTATAATCCGTAACAGGTTTGGATGATGATTTTACGAGTGGGTCATGCCGAAATTTCTAATTTTATAGTTTGACTTTGGTTATTTGGCAAAACAGGTAGATGACACATTTGGTTGTAAAATGAATGCTTGGTCAAACGGATACTTTTGTTTTGCTTATTTCCGAGTCTAAAACTTATTTGAAATTAGAAATGTTGGATTATGAAGTTTGGTTTTGGGTTGGAAATTGTAAGTTGATTGAATGTCAAAAATAAAATTTGGTGTTGTTGCCGTAGAGGACTCCTAACGCGGCGCAGTAGGCATGAACACTCCCACTGCGGCGCAGTGGGAATTTACGGTCCGGGTGATGCTTTGTTTCCACTGCGGCGTAGTGGGGAATGCACCCTCCCATTGCGGCGTAGTGGGATATCTCTAAAAAAAAAAATTCTTTATTTTTCTATTAATTCGAATTGAGTCGTTTCAAGTTGGTATCAGAGCCGTGGTTTAAGGGATTTAGGTATTTTATTATTACACGAATGCCTAGACTTAAACCATAGATGTGACTTGACCTTATGTGTATAGTTGGTTTCCAGTGACGTATGAAAGTATTTAGCGAATTTCGCTTGAGATGTATTATAATATGAAATCATAGTAATGACTCCAGCATTACTATCATAGCATATTATTATAGCTCAAGCTAAAACCGTTAAATATGGAAGTATGTTAGTATGAAGCTATAAGATTGGAGACCTTGCTTGACAATGTGATTTTATTGATAGCTTGGATTGTTGATTGGTAGGTTTGATAGAAAGCTTACATGACTAAATGATTCGTTGAGCGGTAATGATTGAAAATTTGAGTTGATTTTTGAGTATTAATATGCCATGTGATGAATGTAAAGAAATGAGAATGATAAATACATGGTAAACGTGGAATGTATGTTAAGGTGTATTTGCTTGTTGATATGCGAATGTGATCGAGCATAAGTTTTTCCTGAATAATTGATTACGAGATCGTAAAAGCAAAACTTTGAAATATTTTGTAAGTTTGCGAGATGATTTGTCACTTATAAAGAAAATGTATCTTGAGAAATTGATGAATATTGGAATTATGCGAATGAGTTGTGATATTTTAGTGTAAGACCATTGGGTAGTGAGACCCGTGGTATCATTATTGTGTTAAGAAGGCCATACGAGATATGGCGATGAGATTCAGTTGTGCAGTAATGTGATTTAATTGGCTGATTAACGTTATGAAGGCAAAATTTGTGTGTTAATATAAGGTTGTAGAGTTGGAGACTCATAGTCTAATTAAGTTTGCATAGAATATATGTTGAAAAACCATGCGAAGTATAATAAAAAGTGATTGAGTAGTAACATGTTTAAATTGACAAGTTTAATGTAATGAATGCATGTTACATATTGGTATGAAGTCGTAGAGATTAGAAATTCTAATATAACGATGATTATTTATGTGTGTGATAATGGACCATACGGAGTATGGTGAATGTGATTTTGATTTTGATTTTGATTCATTTGTTTTTATTGAATGAGTATTTTGACTACTTGATACATGATGATAGAAGTTAAGTTGGAATTGGCATAGTAAGAACATGGAGATAATATGGTAACAATGAATTCGTAAATGATAAGTATGGTAGTTATAAGAGTTAGAAACCTAATCGGGAATCCTTCGAGCCAAATTGTTTTCTTTTCTTTCGCAAGCGTGTAGTGCAATGTTTGAGAATGGATTGGCTAAGTGTGAACGATGCCGAAATTCGTGGGAGGAAAAGGCGACTTAGTTGAATGTCCATATTTGAGTGAATGTAATTGTCTTTGGCGGTAGAAAGGAAACGGTCGACTTTTATTTGTGCTTTCGACCGTACGTATTGATAATCGTTGCATGATAGTCTAGTCTCATGTGTTTGGATCATCGACGCCGAATGGAAACCATGGTCTATGGAAAATGTTCTTGTTGTTCAGGAAATTCCTCAATGTCTTTTCCGTTGATTTTTATTCGTTCTAGTCATTTCCGAGTGGTATAATTATCCTTTTTGACGAAATCAAAGATGACATTATGCGCATGTGTTTATCTTTCATGAGCTAAAAGAGGTAACAATGGAAGAAGAGTACCCGTCAACAAGAATCATGTTCTACTTGATCTTCTTATTACTTTAAGACGAATTTTCGTTCCTTTTAATCATCAACTTAAGACGAGCGATGAAGATGTTTCCGGAAACGCTATCTATACTTGTTTTAAGAAGTTTGAATTTGTAGTTATGCTCTTCGATTTTATCCATGATTTTGCAAATTTTCATGAGTCTTACGAACCTCAATTGTTTCCGTTACCGTAAATGTTTTCATTGACAATGTTTATTCTAAAAGTCAACACGGCTACTAAGTTCATTTACGCGAAGTAAAGGAGATAATATAAAAAGGGAGACTTCCCTGTCAAATCGTCAGATGAATAGATTAAGAGAAGTGAAATTATCTCTATCGTGTGATTACCCAGAAGAGGGATTGAGGTTGATTCGGCTTGGAATAGTGCGGTGATGAAGTGGAGACAACCGACAAGATCAATATAGATTAGAAGTTTCGTAATTGACAGGTGATAAATGTCACTTTACTTTCGGCACTTGAAGATAGTCTCACCATTGACTGAATTAATTAGAAAGAATGTGAAGTGAGCCTAGAGAAAAGAATGAGAAGTTGAACGAACTACTAAAAGAAATCAAGAATAATCGTTCCTTTCACGTTTTAGAATCCATCGGAGTTGTTTGTACTTTAAAATTTTCGTGTTTTACCTATATACCGTCAAGTTTACCATTTGTTTTTGATCATATGAGTCTTAAAGTATTTTCTTTTCGTGACAACTGCCAAGTAAAATGATTAACTCTTTCGAAAGATTATGTCTACGAAGTTTGGTGTCGCCCGAAGAGATTGTTGCACTGAGAACCTAAGCAAACGAGGAGTCAGATTACACGAAATATTTTCTAAAGAATTTTGCGGATTCACTAGATGTCATGACAGAACTTAGGATCCTCTCCTTAACGAAACCAAAGCGAATTTGCTCCATGAAACCTGAATACTTCTTTAGCCAGGTACAACAAAGGTGTGTCAAGATTTAAAAAAAGGATGTTAGTGACCCGAAATGAAGTAGAAGGTTATGAAATATGTTAAGAGTTGCCACACTTTTGCATAAGCGAAATCCTAGCACCAAAAGTCTTATGGGAAATGTCAATCTTTGGAAACCTTCAAGTTAAATGGGAGCACATCATGATGGACACATTTACGAAATCTCTCAAGACGTCTGGAGACCAATCTGATTTTATCTGGTTGTTGCTTAACATTTGATGAAGAACGCGCAAACCTACCAATTTGAATACTCACAAGTCAGGAATGGTAGTCAACATTTGTGTCGAGAAAGTTGTAGCGAGGCATGGAGTTTCCGTCTTCAATGTTTCAGGCAGAAATGCACGTTTTGCTTCATGCATTTGAAGTAAATGTCAAGAAGAAATGGACAAGTTGATCTTTTGATTTATGGAGAGAAGTGGAGTAACTAGAGCTGTATGACATGAATATGGACATGATATCGACTGAGAGAGTCAAAGCGATAAGATAACAACTTAAAGAGGGTCGTGATCAGCAAGAATCTTAGGTAGATAAAAGAGGGAGACTTATTAAGATCAATTTAGGTTTTTATATAATATGGAGAGGCGTTTTACGATTTTGCATGCGAAGAAGCCAGATCTTGCTTAAATGGTTCATTCAGAATACATGCTCGAGACGATGAGATTATTGATTGTTTGGAATCATTCGAGAAACTTCCAAGAAATTTATTCTATCTCTCACAATTCTCGTTTTATGAAATTTTATGCCGCCAAGGTTTTACGTGTGCTTTTAAGAGGTATTCTATCTTTTCTTCATTCCATCTTTACCTTAATTCTAATTCTCCAAGTAATTCAAGAAATTCTTCAAAGCTTGATCATAATAATAATCTTCCATCATCTAAGAAATTGAAATGTGAGGGTTAAGTGTAGTGATAGGGCTGAAATTAGGAAAAAGAAAGAAGAAGACAATCATGATTTCATTCTAAATTCCAATTCCTAATCTTCAAGGTAATGAATTTTCATTTAACATAATTCTTGATTTCCTTTAGAAAATTAGGGTTCTTGCTATTAAATTGAATTGGGAAATTTAGGGGTTTTCATAAAAATGAGTTAATTTATATAATACAAGTTAGGGTTCTTTAATTTAACCAATTTAGGGGTTTTTAGTTGGGTTGCATGATAGATTTTGTTAAATGTTAGTAAGAACAAAGTTGGACAGATTCTGTCCCTGAATTTGAAACGAGTTAAACACCCCCATGACAGAATTTTCACTTTTCGAGTCCTAAAAAGAAAAAGTAGGTTATTCTGTTAAGTAAGTTTTGCCACTGGAATGGGTTAAAAAGACGAAGTAGAACTCTAGATATGAATTTTTGAATTCAGGGGCGCAATGCTGATTTTTCAGCAGAACTGATTCTATGTCTGTCATTAAAACGGGTAAAACACATTCTTTCAAGTTAATTCATATCTTGGTAACTGAATTTAAAATGTACCTAAATGTGTTAAGAAGAAGTGGCCACTGGAATGAGGTCAATATATGGTGTAGAACTCAAGTTATGGTCATTTGAAGTCAGTAATGTCAAAACTATTTTGTTAATGAAAGCAGCAGCAGTGTTAGTTTTAAAATGACCAGAAGTCATCTTTGAAAGACAATTCACATGTTGGTCACTAAAGATAAAATATAGATATAAGTGTCTTATAAATTTGGTCACTGGAATCAAGTAAAAAGAGTAAGTAGAACTTGAGTTATGCTTGTTTGAAGGCAGCTTGGTTAAATATAAAAATGATACTTTTTGTATGAAAGTGAGTTTGGCCATATGAAAATGATATAAGAGATACATGGTATGTGAACTAACCTAAGATTAATATAAGATTGTAAATGATGGGTTTGGTGCTAAGATACTATCGAATGTGGCTAAGCGACTTGTATGTGATTGATGACATTCTATTTATTTGTGAATCCTTGCTAGGTTGATGCATACGTATTGTGTACTTGCGGTTTTGTTGATTTATGATTTTAGTTGTCGCGGAGGAGGTGAGTTTTCTTGCATACTTTTATATATGCCTTGGGTCAATTACCATTCATGTTGAGTGTGTCCATGGTGGTAATTGATTTGGCGTTAAGTCCCATGTTTATGGTTGAGTTTGATTACAGGCCTAATTGGTGGCCATAGGCTCATGTGGAGCATTTGTTATTGATATATTTGATTGTGATGGTAATCATTTGCTTATATGGATCCATGTAATGCCTAGCCCAAGGGTGAGTATTATGGATATGACACGACGATGTCATAGTCCATATGCAACAGTCCCTTGAGCATTGCCCTCCTTCGTATGTATAAACGTATGCGAGATTATTCACTAAGCTTTGCTTACTTTTTAGTTGTTTACCCTTTTTATAGGTTGTCCCAGATATGAAAGAAAGTTAAGTAATCTAAAGATTGAAGTTAAAGTTGCTTAATGAATATAATTGCTTTAGCTAAATGCGGATAATGGTATTGGTATTAGGACCCTTAATGACCCCTTTTGAACTATCGGCTCATTGTACCCTTGTTATGTCTTTTTGGAAAAAAAAAATATTATGATGTCTAGCGTAGACTCGAGTTTTTGGGTATTTTTCAATGGGTCGTTTTGTGGTAGTGATGTATTGATCATGATTAAATGTGTTTTGGTAAAGTTTATAATCCGTAACAGGTTTGGATGATGATTTTACGAATGGGTCATGCCGAAATTTCTAATTTTATAGTTTGACTTTGGTTATTTGGCAAAACGGGTAGATGACACATTTGGTTGTAAAATGAATGCTTGGTCAAACAGATACTTTTGTTATGCTTATTTCCGAGTCTAAAACTTATTTGAAATTAGAAATCTTGTATTATGAAGTTTGGTTTTGGGTTGGAAATTGTAAGTTGATTGAATGTCAAAAATAAAATTTGGTGTTGTTGTTGTACAGGACTCCCACTGCGGCGCAGTGGGAATTTACGGTCCGAGTGATGCTTTGTTTCCACTGCGGCACAGTGGGGAATGCACCCTCCCACTGCGGCGCAGTGGGATATCTTTCAAAAAAAAAAAATTTCTTTATTTTTCTATTAATTCGAGTTGAGTCGTTTCAGTATGTGTAAAAACTCCCCTAAACCCCTCCCAGCAAACCAAAGAAGCAAATAGGGTTGAACCAGACATGCATAAAACTCTCCTAAATTACATACATAAGTCTATATATTTGTTCGTTTTAACTTTTTAATTAAGCGGCCCGGGTTGAACCCGGTTTTATTAGCTAGCTATGTTATTATATTAATATTTAGCATCACTATGTTACAGATTTCAATAGCTTAGTACTTCGTTTACAAAACTCTTTTTTATTTAACAAAAATATTTCTTTTAAATAAGGAAGCTGTTAAAAACTTTAAAAAGCTCATTTTCAAACATAAGTCAAGTATATATGGTTTTACTATATAACTAACGAATCAAAATATAAGAGATAATGTTTTGGTATTGCCTTTGAATAAATATCTATTTCATATAAAGATTTTAACATACAGATATAATGACACATCATCAATAAGAAAACATAATCGTATCCTGGTTTCCAAACAATATATTAAAAACTTTTACTAATTCTATTGTGGTATTGTCTTTGAATAATTATATGTCAAAGTTTTTAGCAAACATAAATAATCAATAACAAAAAGTAATCGAACTAATTAAAACCGCGCAACGCGCAAAATAAACTAGTGTGGTTTTGCCTTTAAATAAATATATATTTGATATGATTAACTTTTAAAAAACCTATCCATGACTGAATGTTTGTTAATTCAACGCAAGTATACTAAATAACACTATCGTTTCAAAACGACAATTTGATGTCCTGCAACGAGATCCCGGAAATTTCTTAGTTGTTAAGATTTTCCTTAAAGGGGGTAAATGCTTTATATAGTAGTATAGATAATAGGAATCCTAGTAACTTTGAAGCAAAAATCTTTTGTACCATTTTACTCAAAAAATAAATAAATGGGAGAAAAGATTGTTGTTGAGATACTATATTTTTCATTAAGGTAACCCTACATGCACAGAGCCACAGACCAATACCAACTTGGCGCATTGACAAGAATGCAAAATACCAAAAGACGGATGTAGAAATTTATTGTGATTGTATCAATATCATCTGTTTTTGTAAATGTTCAATAATTTGTTTGCATTATTTTCTATTCATTCATGTATATTCGTCGGTGTCAGATTTAGAAAATTTTTTAAGAGCATACAATAGTCTTTGTAAGATAGATTTACGCGTACGATAAAATAGTATAATACGATATCAAAAGTTATAATATCTATCTAAAAGAATTAATATCTATCCAAAACGAAAAAAATCTTTTCAAAAGAATAATATCTATCCAAAATGAATAAAATTTTTCTAAAGGAATAATATATATCCAAAAGAAATAAACTCTTTCTAAAAGAATAATATCTATCAAAAAGTAATAAAATCTTTCTAAAGGAATAACATCTATCCAAAAGGAATAAAATTTATGGAAAGGAATAAAATATTTTCAAAAGATTTTGGATATTCAATATAAATAGTGACATACGAGAATGAAAGAATTCATTCAAATAAGAGAGCAAGAAAACTCCATCAGAGAAAACATTTGGACTATTGTCCCTCAAATCATTGTTAACACAATCAGTATCATCATAGGATTGAATGGCGTAAAACCGTTTACATAATACGAGTTACCAACAGGGAATCGCCATCTAAATATCCTAATCTTCCTCACACATTCTCATGCTAGGTGGCATGGGAACCGTATAAACCCCTTTCTTTTGTATAATGATTTTAGATTGCATACTCTAAAGCAGTATATGTTAATCGACGTATCATCATTTGACGCCATCCGTGGGACCTCTGATCTTGATTCTCCTTTTTACAAAGGAAATCCAGACATCCATGTAACTGCCCTGCTAGTAGCAAACTAATGGTTCGAATTAACACATATCAAACACCAATAATCACAACAACCGACAACTTTGAAACTCCCAACATCGAGTAGACCTTGAGTCTTCTCGGCACAGGGGAACCTAGCAAACCAATTCCTCGGTTAGACCCAAATGAACTTATGATGCAGTTGGTAGTTCGAAACTTTGATCAAATTCACACCCCAGGAAGAACCAGAGATAACTTGTTTATTGAAAGTGATAGCACGGACCAAGCAAGAGCTTGTACCACCACGGGAGTTGCAGCGCCCCTGAAAGGAAAAATCACGCCAAATACCTACTTTTACCATGAGCCTTTTGTATTCAAAGAGCCAGATAGAGACGTTGGAGACTTGGTGGCTTCACATTTCACAAAGCTAGCGAATCCGCAACTATAACATGCCTGATGGCCTAAAGGTACCAACCAACCTGCGTCCCTACGACGGGACAACTGATCCCGATGATCACCTCACAGTGTTTATGGGAACAATGGATCTACACAAGCTACTAGAACCGGCATGGTGTAGATTTATTCAAATCACATTATGTGGAGCAACGAGATTTTGGTATGATAATCTAGCACATGGAAGCATCGATGGCTTCCACTAGTTAAGAGACAAATTCAGAGCAATTTTTTTTTTCAACAACGAAGATTTCAGAAAACTCAAGCAGAAATCTTGGGTATAAGGCAAAGACCTGATGAATCATTAAAAGACTATGTAGATCAATTTAGCAAAGAAACACTACATATGGCGGATCATTTAGATGCCATGGTATGCAGAGCTTTTATTAGTGTTCTTCGCCCTGGAAGATTATTCAAAGATCTTATTGCACGACCACCATCATCTTTGGAAGATCTTTTCATTCAAACCAACAACTTCATACGAGCTGATGATGCCAATGAAAAACGACTTCGTGATTCCTGAAGTGTGAGACATAAGAAAAATAAGTGTCCAAAAGACAAACAACGTTTTTTACCATTCTTAGGGTATTATTGTTCATGCCAAAATAAATAAGAGGGTGGAACTACTTATTGATGAACAAGAAAAACACATTTGCAATGTGAAATATTGCTTTAATAAAATATCCTTTCAAATTTATTATGTATGTTGACATTGCATGCAAACATCCCGCCATTAGAGGGATGAAATATCACAAAAATATACAAAAGATGTATGAACGCGAAAAAATTAAATTGTGCACGGATACTGTATAAACATGAAATATCGCGAATATACACGAAGGATGTATAAAACGCGAAAATTTAAATTATATTTTGTTGATGCACGTTGATGTGACAACAACAACTTAGATTTGATCTGTCTTTTAGATTAAGAAATTATGTTACTTTATGTCGTATCTATATATATGTAATTGATAGATTATGGACTTTATGTTTTGGTAATGATCGATTACATGTTTTGGTGTTATATATATGTTATGTATGATGTTTGTTGTGTGTTATACAAGTACAAACATAATATGTGTTAGGATTCCTTGTTGATGAAACATTTAGGAATATAACCAAGTCTTACATCTAACGAAGGTAAGGAATATCTTCGTTAGAGGCAAACAAAGATAAACTTCGTTTGGTACAAACGAAGATTAACTTCGTTACATGGGCTGGACTGCTAAGTTCGTAAGAACAAAGCCCGGCAAGCCCAGTTTTGATCTGAAACATATATATATATGAATGAATACCCTAAATTGAGGTATCACATTCGACATACACATACACCAGGCGACTAAGTTCGTTCTATAGCTTATAGAAACGAATATAGCATCATACGGCTGATTATTTACTTGATAATTAGCGATATACACGATAACTAATCAAACTAGTTATCTCGTGAGGATTCCGCACTCACGACATAACAATAGACGATCTCGAGAGCGATCTATAGCTATCGAGGGATTCACAAGTGGTATCAGAGCCAATCGATATCTTATGGAAGGTTCGAGATCGTTTGTTTGATTATTCTCTCAAAAACCTCCCGAAACCCTAACAGTCACTAAGTTCGTTTTCTCAAACAAATTTAGCAAACGAACTTAACCTCATCTTCGTTTACAATCTCTTCAAACGAATTTAGTTTTATTTTCGTTCAGTTCCTTCTAACGAATTTAAAGTTATCTTCGTTCACCTTCACCTCACGAATTTAGCCTTATCTTCGTTCAATTCCTTCAAACGAAGTTAGACCTATCTTCGTTCCATTCCTTCAAATGAATTTAAAACTATTTTCGTTTCTCACATCCATTTTCGTTAAACAATGGCTTCCTCTTCAACCAACACTACTGTTGCACAATACCTGAATTCTCTTGTCTATCATGATCATCTCGTTGGACGTACTAATTCTCCACCGAAGTTGGTTTCATTGGCTGACTTCTGGGCGTGGAGAGGTCGATTTGAAGATTATATTCAACGAGAAGATTTGAAGATGTGGATAATGATCACCGAAGGATATGAATGGCCAACTCTTATTGTAAACGGTGTTACAACTAATTACAAGGTAGGAGAGTTAAAAGGAGAAGAAAAATCTTTGTATGCTATTGAAGTTAAGGCTCTTTCTACTCTTCGGATGTGCATTCCTCAAGAATTAGTGCACCTGTTTCCTAAACAGGAGTACAAGACTTCAAAACAATTGTTTGATGCTATTGAAGCTCACTGTGAAGGTGATCCATTGTTGAAGCAAAATAGAATTAAGATGCTTCTGAAACAATTTGATTGCTTTAATGCTACCAAGAACGAACAAGTTGAGGATCTTATATTGAGATTTCAACATCTTCTTGCTGAGTTAGCTTATTTCGATCTTAAGTACACTCCTACTGAGATAGTGGATAAATTCTTGGATGGTTTGCCGAAAGCTTATAAAGAGTTTCGTCATGGATTGCAAGAAAGAGCAGATTATGCAACTCTTCGTATAGATGGTGTTATATCCACTTTAAGAAACAGAGAAATGAAGGATAAGGCAAAGGATCTCCAAGACAACTTCACACAAGATCCATCTCTTTATCATGCCACTATGAAAAATCCAACAGCTGACGTTAATGCATTCTTTTCTGGGGTTGGTACTTCTGGCACGAAAGAGAGTTCTGATTGTGTTATGGATGGAGATGCTTCTGCTGGTTTCATGGCTTCTGATGCTGGTTACAAGGCTAGAAAAGCTAATGAAAGTGCAAAGCCTGGAAATATGAAGTTTGGTAACATTTCATCTACTTCTGCTGGTTACAAGTCTATGCCCATGGATATGAAATCAGCTGAGGGAAGGATGAATGTATTTGCCGCAATGTGTGCTGCACATGAAGCTTTTGTTGTAGGAAGGATCATAGATCCAGCACTCATTGATAAAGATTATGACCAATTAGATCCAGATGATGTTGAAGAAATGGATCTGAAATGGAATTTGGCGATGATCACCAGGAGAGTGCAAAGGTTTATGCAAAGAACAGGTAGAAAGCTTATTGGGGGTACTCAGGGCTTCGACAAGTCAAAGGTTAAGTGTTATAACTGCGATGGCTTTGGACATTTTGCCAAAGAATGTCAACGACCAAAGAGAGATGTCAATATTACCCCTACACGTCAAGATAGAGGTGGTAATCGTCCATTTAATCAGAATGCAAGTAGAGCTCTCTTGTTGACTGATGATACTACTGGAAATGGCAATGACAAGGCTATCGTAGCTGCTCAACCTGATGGTTTTTATGTTTGGAATCTTCCACAGGATGAGACCAATAATGCTTATTTGGCTGAAATAGTTGATGATATGGCTCAGATAGTGGATTCTGTTGATGATTTCTTGGACACCACAGTTTACCACAATGATGAGCATTTGTATGAAAATGTTCAAAGCTCGAACATGGAATCTTCTGCTGAGGTATATGATACTGATTCTGAGTCTGATGAAGAGGTTGAGGTTGATGATATGAAAGATTCTGGAGAGGTGAAAGCTGCTGAGATCAAAGACGATTCTGCTACAGAAAAGGTTGAAAAGACAATTGAAGAGCAGATGAAGGAGTATGAAATTCCAGCAGGCATGAGTGTGGATGACTTTGTTGCTTACATGGCAGACTGCAAAGAAGCAGATCAACAGGTATCTTACTCTCTACATACTATTGTTCATGTTTGCAAAATTGTTAATCGAATGTTTGATGAAATTGAACAAAAGAATGAACAAATTAAGCAATTAGAAATTGTTGTCAATGCTGCTCATGAGGAAAGAGATAAGTTGATTAAAAAGGATCTAACTGTCACTGATAGAGAAAAATTCTTAAAGGATAGGATTAGATCTTTAGAGTCTGACATTAGTGCTATGAAAGACAAAGTTAAACATGTTGTGGCTGTAGAAAGAGTAGGTGGTGAAGCTTATGCATTGTTAGCTAAAAAGTGTGCTACAATTGAGAAAGAACTTGCTGATGCTAGGATAGAAATAGTGGAATTAAATGCTAAGGTTGATTCTGCTAGACATGCTGAGCTTTTAATGCATATGAAAAAGTTTGAGGATTCTCCATCTAAGAGTTCTGACACTGCTAAGGTTTCTTATAATAGCATGCCTCCTCCTTTCAACAATAACTATACTCCTGTAGAACCCAATATTCCTGAAGTCCTACTTCAACCTAGTGTTGATGATGGTAAATCGAAAGACTCAACTCCTAAGCCAAATTTGACTGAGGAAACAACAGAGTCTAAAGGAGTTTCTTCTCAACCTACCAAGGAAGAGAAATTGAAAGGTGTTGTCCTAGATCCGTCCACTTCTTACGGTCAGAAAGACAGTATTACTCACTTTACACTTCGAAAGAGTAGTAGGGTTTATACTGAGTTAGAATTTCCATTAGCATCTATTGACCCTAAGAGGATTGATAAAGTCTGGGATGTTGATATTAAGGATATGAAGAAATTAAGTCAGTTGCGTCAAACTCCTTTACCTAAGCAGTCTAGGAATAGCAAATCTGAAGATGAATTAGTTGTTAATGTAGAAGCAACTAAGGTTTTGAAGCATATACTAATGCCTGCACGTAAGAAGTCCCCAAGTAAGTCTAGGATATCACCGACCAAACGAGACCATGAGGATTCTAGAAAAACAAGTAAGTCAGTGGACACTAGTGAATCTGTAAGTACCAATAATAAGGTAGATACAAAGAAAAAGGTTAAGGTCCTCTCTTGCTTTGCTTGTCATGAAAAAGGTCATGTTTACAGTGTATGTCCAAATCGACCTCGGAGATCGGGTTCTCCTTCAAAGGTTTCCACCTCGGAAGGAAAAAGGGGGTTGGGTAATGATAAACAGGTTCATGAGACTAAAGTTCAATCTTCTACAAAACCGTTTACTATACCTCACCGACGTGAATCTCCACCAAAAGGTTCATCCCCTAAGGAACCAAGATTCACAACCCCCAGTGGGAGTTCGAGTCGGTCACAAACACCTCCAAGTCGTAATTCATTTTATGACAGAATTCACTCAAGTGTTAGACCTTCTTTTGGCCCTCATTCCCCAAGAACTTCTCCGACGAGAGGTCAGAAGTCTTCTCCAGTGAGAAGACAAGTCGAGAATCAAGTCCCACCCACGGCTTCTAGCAATGGATATTGGACTGAACTGATTCTCAAGGATGAGAAGGGACGACCCAAACCTGTGAAGGTTTGGGTCCCCAATGAAAACTAATTTTTCTCATTTTATGTGCAGGGAGTTCCTAGGAAACCAATTCATTTGTGGTACCTTGACAGTGGATGCTCCAGGCACATGACAGGGGACAAGAAGCTCTTGTCCAATTATACTGGTATAAATGGGTCGTATGTTAGTTTTGCTGGATCCAAGGGCGGCAACATCACCGGTCAAGGAGATGTCGTCAATGGACAACTTACTCTAGAAAGAGTTAACTATGTGGAACAACTTACTCACAATCTAATGAGTGTCTCACAGATCTGTGATAAGGGCAACAATGTTCATTTCACAGAAAAGGAGGCATACATCTTGAAGCCGGGTTTTGTTATTCCAGAAGAATGGATAATGCTCAAAGCTCCTAGGAAGAGAGACATCTATGGCTTACTTTTAGGTGTTGATAATCCAAAGGAGCCCCTTTGTTTGTTGAGCAAGGCAAATGAGTCTGAATCTCTCCTATGGCATCGTAGAATGGGACATATCAACTTTCGGAAGATGAATGAACTTATTAGTCTTGGGTTAGTTGACGGTGTGCCAGTTAAGAAGTTTGGGATGGAAGATAAGTGTGTACCGTGTTTGAAAGGAAAGCAACATAAGAATCCGCATAAATCAAAAGTACTCAACACTATATCCAAACCATTCGAATTACTTCATATGGATCTCTTTGGTCCTGTGAACATAAGAAGCATTGGAGGGATGTCTTACTGTTTGGTGATCACTGATGATTACTCGAGGTACTCATGGGTATTCTTTCTGAAGACCAAGGATGAGACCGCAGAACGATTTATGGATTTTATTAAACAAGTTGAAAATGTCCATGGAGTCAAAGTTAAGAGAATCAGGAGTGACAATGGTACTGAGTTCAAGAATAATACTATTACTGTATTTTGCTTGACCAAAGGAATTCAACATCAGTACAGTGCACCATATGAGCCACAACAGAATGGCGTGGCTGAAAGGAAGAACAGGACATTGATTGAGACAGCCAGGACGATGCTTGCTGATTCAGGGCTTCCTATTACTTTCTGGGGAGAGGCAGTGAATACAGCTTGTCACATTCTGAATCGGGTTTTGACAGTTAAACGGTTTAAGAAAACTAGTTATGAACTTTTGCACAACAAAAAGCCCAATTTGCAGAATGTTGAGCCTTTCGGTGTTCCTTGCACTTTTCTTAAAACTCTTCCTCAAGGGAAATTTGAACCTAAATCTGAGGAGGGTTTCTTTCTGGGTTATGTACCAAGTACACCGATTAGGCGTGTGTACAATCAGAAGACTGGCAAAGTAGATCTTGGTACAAATGTCGTAATTGTCAGTCATAAACCTGCTGTACACATTGGTCCTGCTAATAATTTTGATTATGATGGTGTCTTCACTTCTTTTCGTGGTCCTGTTTCTTTTGCAGGTGTTCCGACTGTGGAGGATGTAGTTACTCTCCATGATCCTCTTGATGGAGGACCGGTTTCTGGTTCTTCTTCTGTTTCCTCACCAATAGTTGAGCCTACTTCTGAATCTGGAGAATCTAGTGGGACAAAAGTAGCAGATTCTACCTTAGAGCTTGCTCCTATAGATCCTACTGATCCCTTGCATATACCTCTACCTGATTCTCCTTTCTATGATACTGATGACACAGAAGGTGAAAATCAGGAGGAGCCTAAAACTCCAGATTATAAAACTCCAGAGCAACATGTGCAGACAAACTTGGGAGATGATCTTTCAGTCGATAAGGTTCCTCAAACTAGGGTCAACAAGGATCATCCAGTCGAGCAAATCATTGGTGATGCTTCTGCCTCTATTCGCACGAGGAATCAATCTAAGAAACTATCGTGTATGTTTGCTGAAGTTAAGGATGTTGGAATGGCTCTTAAGGAACCGTCATGGGTTGAGGCGATGCAAGAAGAATTGGCTCAGTTTCGAAAGCTTGAAGTATGAACGTTAGTTGACTTACCTCCGGGTGAATCTCCTTTAACAACGCATTGGGTTTTTCGTTGTAAAAGAGATGACAGAGGTGTAATCACTCGCAATAAGGCTCGATTGGTGGCTAGAGGATTTGAGCAACAAGAAGGCTTTGATTACGATGAGAAATTTGCACCTGTAGCTAGACTTGAAGCTATTCGATTATTTCTGGCATATGCTAGTTATAAAGGTATTAAGGTGTATCAGCTTGATGTAAAGAGTGCCTTTTTGTATGGAGAAATTAAAGAAGAAGTGTATGTAGAACAACCTGCCGGGTTTGAGGATCCAGACTTTCCTAATAGAGTATATCGTCTCGATAAGGCTTTATATGGTTTACATCAGGCTCCTCGATCGTGGTATGAAAAATTGTCAACTCATTTGAAGGAAAGTGGTTTTACCAGAGGTTCTATAGACAGCACGTTGTTTATTAAATGGAAAGGGAAAGACTACTTGCTTGTACAGGTTTACGTCGATGACATCATTTTTGGTTCATCTGATGACAATATGTGCAAGGAATTTGAACAGAGCATGAAGGCTAAGTTTAAGATGAGTGCTATGGGGGAATTAACCTTCTTCCTTGGACTACAGGTGGATCAACTG
Organism: Erigeron canadensis; assembly: GCF_010389155.1. Lineage (NCBI taxonomy): Eukaryota > Viridiplantae > Streptophyta > Magnoliopsida > Asterales > Asteraceae > Erigeron > Erigeron canadensis. The sequence goes on from NC_057765.1 coordinate 23,284,894, forward strand.
AAGGATGGCTTCTTTATACATCAGACCAAGTATGTCAATGATCTTCTTACTAGGTTTCGAATGACTGATGCTAAGGATGTTGTTACTCCCATTAAGACTAATCATGGGTTGTGTCCTGATAAGCCTAATGATCCATACGTCGATGCCACTCAATATCGGGCTATCATTGGATCCTTGATGTATCTGACAGCCTCACGTCCAGATATTACCTTTGCTGTTTCTTTGTGTGCTAGATATCAGGCTAATCCGAAAGAGTCACACTTGAAAGCTGCAAAAAGGATTCTTCGTTATGTGAAAGCCAAGCCTCGTCTAGGTCTTTGGTATCCCATGTATGGTTCTTTGACTTCGTAGCTTATACTGATTCGGATTATGGTGGTGACAATTCGGATAGGAAATCAACGTCAGGTGGATGTCAGCTTTTAGGGGGGAGAATTATATCGTGGCAGTGCAAAAACAGACATCTGTTGCACAGTCTTCCTGTGAAGCAGAGTACATTGCTGCTGGATATTGCTGTTCTCAGGTGCTTTGGATACAACAACAATTGCGCGACTATGGTATGAATATCTCCAATACTCCTATTTGTATTGATAATAAGTCTGCCATAGATATTACCAAGAATCCGAAAAACTTTAAAGTCACCAAGCACATAGATATAAAGTATCATTTCATACGTGACTGTTTTGAGAAAAAGCTTATTCATTTAGAAAAGGTTATTACTGATGATAATCTTGCTGATCTATACACTAAAGCTTTTGATGGACCTCGTCTTGAGTTGTTATATCAACTCAATGGTATGAAGAATGCCGAGTAGTTTCTCTCAAAGAACTTAAATGTATTTTTCGTGTCTTTGTAGTGTAAGTCGTGCATAGATAGAGTCATACAAATACAAAAAGAGTTGTCTTAGTTTAAGTTGTATATATCTAGTTGTACATAGATAGAGTCATATATCTAGTTTAAGTTGAAAAATACAAAAACATTGAAAAATCGAAAATCCAAAAAATATGAATAAAGTAAGGTTACTGCGCTAAATGATTAGAAGTGACGATACTTTAGCTTTTAAGCCTGCTTAATCGTAATATAACTGCTTAGTTCAGTGATTACAATTTGGGATATATCGGTAGGCACAAAGTACCAAGGTTTCCTTCAATCTGAACTTAAATTATACAATGTTCTTGTAGGAAACATATTCAGATATATGGCTGAGAATGCTTGCTTTTCAGAAATGTTAAGATCTGGTCCTTAAATTCTGTGAAAGATCTAGCTTTATTATAAAATTTATTCAGTCTGTATTTGGAAACTTCTATAAGTCCTGAACATGAAAGTAAATTAAGTTAAATGTGATTAAGTGACATATTAGGCTACTTAGGTTACAAGGTGACTGCCCTTGACCATGGTACGACCGAAAGTGTTACAAAATTAATGCAAATGAAAGTAAATGTGATTAAGTGACATATTAGGCTACTTAGGTTGCAAGGTGACTGCCCTTGACCATGGTACGACCGAAAGTGTTACAAAATAAATGTAAATCGCAAAATACTAAAGTGCTTCAGTGATGAAATGTAAAAGGTGTTTCATGGTTTGTTCAAGGAAGTTTCCAAATATATATTGAATACTTGTTATTTTAATGCTTGTGTCGATTATGGGAGTATATCTGATTGTGGGTCACATAAGTTCGCAAACTAAATGTATGGCATGAGTAACTTACTTGGTTACATGGTGACTGTCCTTGGCTCAAGTAATACGAAAGTGTCATATTCAAAGGAAACTGGAAGTACCGAGTGTTTAAGAGGACAAACATACCGGTAATCGCTGTTGGGTCACTGTTCAGAACTTATAATAAGAGAATTATTTCTCACCCGCAGGCTTATGTAACATGCTAACCTGATCTAATCAGCAGTAATCAAGCATAATGTGAATAATGTATAAAGTCAAGTTAATTAGAATTTAGATTAGTTTATTATTCTGCATTTTTATTCTGAGTTATTTTTCTTTTTATTGAGTCAAAATAGTATTTTTATAAGTTCTTATTGCACGAGAGATCCTATTCAAACTCTGAGTATATGTTTTGCTGAATTCCTTCATGTGAATTTTTAATGAGGTTGTGTGGTTTGTTTACAAAGAAGATTTTCTAATATGGACATTAATTTGTTTAAGTTTAGAAAATGATCTTTCAAGTGTTATGTGAAATGTCAAAGTTATTTGAAATCTCACAATTTTAATTTGTAAAAAGTTAAGAATTTGATTAATAACTTGGTGACATTTTAGGGTTTGACAAGAAATGACCTCCCTTGATCTTTTGTTAGATTTTTAGTTATTTCATATTTGTTAACCCTGATTGAGTGTGTTTGTAGCTTGAATTTTCTGCATTATACTGTTTTGTTCTCAATGCGTTAATGAGTTCTGTAGTAAGTGTGCAGTGTTCAGGTTAAGAAGATAAAGTTGGAGTGCTGATTTCTGTTAATACATTGTTATTTATACGGATGATATCATGACGATAAGACCTTGGTGTGTAGTGATAATATTTGTGATGCAGATTTGAGCATGTGAAGGATGAATACATGAACTTGCTTTTGGAGTAGTTATTTACTTTATGATTCATGTATTTAATGAAAATAATCAAATTTGATATTAGTTTCCTTTGAATTTCATGCTGTGATTTATGACATACTTTTGGAAACTTTACTAAGTTCTTCAGTGAATTTTTGTTGGATTGTTCATTGTTTGTTAGTTTGTAGACGGCATCTAGTATGGGACTTAAGTGTTTCAAGATGGTTTGTCGTCACGCATATCCATGATCAAAGGAAGTTCTCAGTGTCATAATCGTCATTGGTAATGAGGTTCATATATAAATTGATTATTTTCAGGTTTGTTGATGGTTAGTGTTTAAACCATGGGTTTTTATTCAAGATTATAATATTCGGTTATATACTTACATTATGATGATGAATTTGGATGATAGCACTTTTTAGTACAAGGCATGAACAAGTTGCTTTCTAACGAGTTTTTGCTATGTACAGATTGCGATGAAGGGTCGTGTTTTGGAAGATCGTTTTGATGAAAATCTGAAAAATTTTCAGGAACTTAGCTGAAATCTAGAATATTTTCTAACTTTGATTTGTTCTTACGAAGATAACTGTTATCTTCGTTCTTATAGTTAGAAATTAATTTCTCCAAACGAAGGCTATCTTCGTTTGGATAACTTCGTGAATGGATTTTAGCTCGACCCATAGTTAACCCATTTTTATTTCACTATTTAAAGGGGTTTTTCTTCGTTTCTTTTTCACAAACGAAAATTACTCTTATTTTCACACGACCAAAACCCTAAAAAAAAAAATAAAAAAAAACCCAAAATCTTTTCTTTTCTCTCTATCTACTTCGTTTCCTTGATTTATTTTGCAAATCGTGATCTAAGTAAGTTTTTGATCTTATTTTCGTCCACAAAAACGATCTAGGTTTTATATATATCTTCGATTTGATTCATTTTGATTATATATATATTCTTGTGATCATTAAACTGGTTTACCCAAACGAATTTAGATTTGTGAAAACGAACTTAGATTTTAGTTCGAACGAAGTTGGATTTGGTAGAAACGAAGTTAGCTTTCGATTATGCCTTACGAACTTAGCAAGGCTTAACGAACTTAGTTTCTTAGCAATGCTTACGAAGTTAGTTTCTGTCCAAACGAACTTAGATTTCGTTTATAAGTTACGAACTTAGAATATAAGTTATAACTTACGAACATGCATGTCCAGTTTAGACCTTACGAATTTAGACTTCGTTAGGTGAAAACTTCAGTTTAGTTCTTACAAATTTAGGATTTATCTTCGTTCCTTTATAGCTTACGAACTTAGATTACATCTTCGTTCCTGTATACTTAACGAATTTAGTGACTATTTTCGTACAGTTTATAATTTATGAACTCAACTTAACGAATAATTTTGTGCAGTTTTACTTTACGAAATTATTGATTAGGTCTTTCAAGTCTGCAATTCATTTACCGTGCTTATTTTATATTTGTTTCGATATTGTGATTTGTTTTGCAGAAATGGCTCTCGCTCCGCGTCAGTTTGTGAAGAAACATAATCTCGCACTTAATCTTGATCCGGATCAGCATCATAGCGAACATTTTCATGAGATGTTTGATTACATCGCTCGATCGAGATTATTTTTTGCTTTCTGTGATTCGCCTAGACTTGTTAGGCAGTATATAGATTCCTTTTGGTCAACTTCTCATGAAGTTATGGTTGAGGGACATAGTTTTGTACGTGCTACTGTTGGAGGGATTACATTTGACTTCAACGCTGCAATGCTTCGTACTGTTTTGCATTTAGGTGCAGAACCAGAGGTAGAAACAGAGGAAGAAGTAGAGTTGACGTATGAGTTTGAACTTCTTCTTAGATTTTTTCAGAGAATGGGGTTTGTCGGCGACGTCAAACTTCCTTTTTATAAGAGTGGTTTTCAGGGAAGATGGAGATATCTTGCGTATGCATTGCTCGTGTGTTTGAGCAATCACAAGGCTGGTTTTGATCAATTGTCTGCTCAGACTGCGTCGCAGATGGTTGCATTAGTGTATAATCGACCTTATCCTTTCTCGAGATACTTTTATCTGGAGTTTCTTGATCAGATTAATGCCAGGGGGAGGAAGAGATTTCTCTTATATCCTCGGTTTGTTATGGCCATAGTTAGACATTTATGTCCTAACTTAGTGTATGACCAAGGTCCTCGCTACGTTCTTCATGCTTGGCCTTCGCGTCTTTTTGCTGATCTTGAAGCAAATACACGTAATGTGGCTGGTCTTAATGATCCACCACTTTTTGGTCACTTGATTAATCCAAACTATCGATCTCGTCTTGAGAATGTTATGTTTGTGGATGATAATGATGAAGATTCTGATTCTGATGACTCAAAAAGTTCTGAGAATGCTTCTGCTAATGATTCTGATGATGATTCGAGTGATGATTCTAATAGTTCTGATGATGGGAATGATGAAGGTGTAACCGATAGTTCAGACGGTTCTGCTGCTGCAACCGAGACAGACACAGATGAATCTGCAAGTGTCGCTGATGCCCCTCGGAATGAGCGTCGAACTAAGTTGGTTCATGATGTCTCTTCTGCTTCCGAAAGTGATCATTCACATCAGTCTTTTGTTCAAGAAGGTGCTGCTTTACATAGAGAGCGTCGGAGTAAGGCATGTCATGCTGTTCCTGCTGTTTCTGATTCAGCTAACTCCGTTCATGATGCACATAGCCATATTCCTGACCGTGCTGCTCAGATTGATCCTGATGTTGCTGCTCAGAATGATTCTGAACTGCGTGGAGTTTTTGACGATATGGATGATCCCGTGAACAGAGCTAGTTCGGTTAGTCCGGTGAAACGGACAGGGGGTGTTGATCTTAAGTATACCAGAACTAAGCGTAGACGTGTTGCTGAAGCTACTTCAGTAGCGATTCCTGATCCTCCAAGACCAATTGCTGCTGTTATTCCTGCTGTTTCTCAAGCACAAGTATTGCGTCCTCTGGTGGCTCCTTCCTTATCCTACAGACTTCCTTTAGATTCTTCGATTGTTCGTCGTGTTGATCTTCTGGAGACTCAGGTTCGTACTTTGGAGTCTGATCTCATCGATAGCCGAGCAGCCTTGACATTTTTGATCAACTGGGTCAAGAATCAAGGGGGAGAAGTTCCTGAAGAGATTTGTAGATTGTCAGCGGTTCAACCAAGACGTCAGAATGACGATGATGATGCTGATAATGCTGGTGATAGGAATGATTCTCGCCCAGTTGAAGACAAAGGAAAGGGTGTAGAGATTGAGGGGGAGAGAGGAGGTGATACTTCTCATGCTGGTCCTTCTGGTGTTGGTGCTGGTCCTTCTGGTGTTCCTCGTGATTCAGGTTTCTGATTTTGATTATGATAAAGATTATTTAGATAGAATGTATATTCGATTGTATGTAATACGTTATGACATGTAAATGTAATCTATCTTATTTCAATACAATTACATTTCATCTTTATTATAATTATCATGATTATTCTTTGTATTCTGGTGTTCATTTTGTGTAAATCTTAATAGATGATCCAGATTATACAGATTTATTCTTTGATGGTGATGAGCTCGAGGAAGGTGAATTTGTTCCTGAACCAAACCTAAACATATTCAAGAAGCCTTATGGGTTTGATGAAGTTTGGGACTCATTTCCTGAAGATCCATCGATTGAAGAAAGTAGGGTGTTAGATCTGAAGAGATCAGATGTTCGGGAAAGAATGCTTCAAGTTCCATTCAGTAGCCAAACTAAAGTTTTACACTTTGTTGTATATGCTAAGAATGGTGATGCATTGATTCCTTCTGATTATGAGATTAACTTGACAAGACCATTCAGTCCAAATGATTTTCTAGTTCCTCTCAGAGATGATGATCCATTACATGTGGTTGATCGACATGTGCCCGAGAGAAGAATTAATGAATGGATGGTCGATAGGGAAACTTGGAAACCAAATTTGTATTGGACTCATATCTCAGACAAAGATGCTGCAAAGTACAAGACAATCATCTGGAGTTGGTTCTATGATGATGAACTGAAGCTGTTTGTTCTTAAAAGACCAGAAGGTTGTCAGTACTTAGCTTGGTGTAAGAGACATTTCAGGAGTTTATGTGAAGAAGACTTACATGAACATGGAAATAATTGGATTATCAATCCAAGTGATGATGGTTTAGCTGATGTTGTCGGTAAGAATCTTCGTAATGACTTCTGGTTGAGAAAGAACATGAAAGATTCAGACAAACCGCAGTTTAAGATTGAACCAAGACCGAAGAAAAGAGTGGTCAAGCCAGATAAAACTGTTGAGTATGTTCAACATGACGTCAAGTGTATGATCAAAGTCCCTGCCAAGAAATGGGCACAAGACGTCTTGGACAAGATGGATAATTGGGAAATTGATCGAAACTCTGGTGGAGCGAAGATGTATGCAGACTCGAAGAAGAAGATTTTGTTGAGAAAAGTATATGATCCGATGCAGTTGGTGAACTTCTCAAGAAATGATCTAAGGAAGTTATACGATACAGAATGTTCATTCTTGCCGTTTTGGAAGCATGAAGAAAGAAGTTATCGTAAGATTCTTCAACTTTGCTTACATGAAGATATCCATGCAAATAGCAGAAGATTGTTATTTGATGGATGACCAGATTTTGAAGACTGAAGAAATCAAAGGTGCTGCTGTCAAGGGGGAGTTTGTTGATGCACGTTGATGTGACAACAGCAACTTAGATTTGATCTGTCTTTTAGATTAAGACATTATGTTACTTTATGTCGTATCTATATATATGTAATTGATAGATTATGGACTTTATGTTTTGGTAATGATCGATTACATGTTTTGGTGTTATATATATGTTATATATGATGTTTGTTGTGTGTTATACAAGTACAAACATAATATGTGTTAGGATTCCTTGTTGATGAAACATTTAGGAATATAACCAAGTCTTACATCTAACGAAGGTAAGGAATATCTTCGTTAGAGGCAAACGAAGATTAACTTCGTTACATGGGTTGGGCTGCTAAGTTCGTAAGAACAAAGCCCAGCAAGCCCAGTTTCGATCTGAAACATATATATATGAATGAATACCCTAAATTGAGGTATCACATTCGACATACACATACACCAGGCGACTAAGTTCGTTCTATAGCTTATAGAAACGAATATAGCATCATACGGCTGATTATTTACTTGATAATTAGCGATATACACGATAACTAATCAAACTAGTTATCTCGTGAGGATTCCGCACTCACGACATAACAATAGACGATCTCGAGAGCGATCTGTAGCTATCGAGGGATTCACATATTTGGATAGTGTATAAACATGAAATATCGCGAAAATACACGAAGGATGTATAAACGCGAAAAAAATTTAGATTATACACGGATAGTGTATAAACGTGAAATATCGTGAAATACATGAAGGATGTATAACCACGAAAAAATTAAATCCATATGTCTCAAAAATATGTATTTTTTATACATATGAATTGGGAGGCTTAATAATGTACATATGATAAAAATAGTATAATACGATATCAAAAGTAACAACATCTATCCAAAAAGAATAATATCTATTCAAAAGTAATAAATCTTTTCAAAAGAATAATATCTATCCAAAATGAATAAAATCTTTCTATATGAATAATATCTATCCAAAAGGAATAAATTTTTTTAAAGTAATAATATCTATCCAAAAGGAATAAAATCTCTCTAAAGGAATAATATATATCCAAAAGTAATAAAATCTTTTCTAAAGGAATAATATCTATCCAAAAGGAATAAAATCTTTGGAAAGTTATAAAATCTTTCCAAAAGATTCTAGATATTCAATATAAATAGTGACATACGAGAATGAAAGAATTCATTCAAATAAAAGAGCAAAAAAACTCCATCAAAGAAAACACTTGGACTATTGTCTCTCAAATCATTGTTAACACAATCACTATCGTCATAGGACTGAATGGCGTAAAACCGTATACATAATACGAGTTACCAACAGGGAATCGCCACCCAAATATCCTAATCTTCCTCACACATTCCCATGCTAGGTGGCATGGGATCCGTATAAAAACCCCTTTCTTTTGTATAATAATATTAGATTGCATACTCTAAAGCATTATATGTTAATCGACGTATCATCAACGTTATGCACTCTTTACATTTACACTATATTCTTAAAACCCGAAAAGTTAACTCTGGTATTTTTCTTTGCCTCATTTACATGCAAGTCGGCCCTGTATGTCATTTAAGGTTTACTTTTTAAACTATACTAGCTAAATTACTCGGGTTTAACCCGGGATTTTAATACAAATTTTGCTAATCAATAATCAATAATGTTTATTAAAACAATAATTGCCGGTTTGTTTCATTATTATATATGAAAAGTTGATATGTCAAATACTGAATCAAATAATGCAATAGTAATTGAATATGATGTAATAGAATATTTTAGTATTGACTATATGTCACAGAAATGAGTACACGTGATAAAATAATACACGAGAATGAGAAAAAAAAAAGTTATAAGCATTATAATGTATTAAAACCTTTAAATGGATATTAGACAATTAACTTTTCATTTGTTCTACACATTCGAGTTAAAGAAAATGAATTTTTTAATGAAAATTATTGCTTACTCATAGTGTTCAAGAAAAAAAACCATTATAAAAGCTAAATTTTTTATAAAATAAACACAATTTCATAACTATATTTCTTTAGTTAAGTTACAATTTAAAAGAAACTAATAATTAAGCTACAAATTAAAATATACTATAACTCTATATTATTAATAATAATATTAGAATAATTATTTAATAATCGTGAATAACTACTTGTATAAAGGAAAATTTGACATAAAATTTGTGGGGTCTTGATTTGTTTTTTGTAAGAGATATATTAATTTAAAAAGTAATTTGGTTTCCATATTAGATTAAATTATATAAAGATCAAAAGAAAAAAAAATCAAAAGATTTATGATGTCATGAATTTTTAAAACAATTGTAGGAAAGAATAAGAAATTGCCACATAATATTTTTGTCTAAAAAAACTTCTAGAAACAATTGTCTTTTATTTATATAAGAGATATAACTTTTTCAAAAATTTTAGATATTAAAAGTTTCTTTCATTTGTAAGTTTATGTTTCCATTCCTGAACATAAATCTATAAAAGAATCAATGTGAACACTATTTTATGTTCAACTATTTGTTCATTTACCGTTCATTACTAAGTATGAATAAATTCACGCTAGTAATCGTTTGATTCCCCCATTTGTAACAGGTTTTCTTAATTTGTGGACTGTGGTATATAACATCAAGTAACTTTTTTTTGCCCATTAAAACTTTAAATTCTGTATACGTCTCTGTTGAGTCATGGATTCGCTGAGAGACTCAGTGAGACACTTAATCAGCGAGCTCTCAGCGACCTATACTATCTTCGAGTTAAAGGATAAGTTCAATGACTCACCGTTGTAATTTGTAAGTCAAATATGAGCGGGAAAATGAAGATAAAAAGGATGGTCCCAAGGACACGTGGTGCACGATCAAGATGAAGTCATGTGACCTTGTACAGATTTAGTACTAAGGAGTTTCTCTTTCATGCCGTTTTAGGAAACAAACAAGATGAAGAAAGAAGAACTCTGCAGATCTGAATCATCCTCCAATAGATGGGTGACAACCTTCATGTGTCAACATCTATTGGGTTGTCATGTGATTCTCATCTCTGCCTATATAAGGAATCACTTGACCTAGCCGCAACTCTTGTTGGTGTTGTTCTGCAATTGTCACTTTGTGTGTTCTTTCATTTATTGTAGAACAGTTAAGTTTTTGTATGTCAAGAACTTAACAAGTATTTTTTTCTTTTTCTCCTTCTTTGTAAACCAACCATGTATTCACTGTTTAATTAATATATACATATAGTTAAACGTGTTTACTTTCTTGTCTTACATCTTTAGTTTAATCTGTTTTGATCGTTACAAACTTGGGACTTTCAGTTGGTATCAGAGCGGTGGTTCAATACACCGACTCTGATCTGAGTAAAAGTTTGCAAGATCTTTTCTTTATTTTTTCTGCATCCAAAACTTTTTTCTTTTTCTTTTCATTTCTTAAAATCTTTCTCTATGACTGCAGTCCCTACTCTGGTTAATAACATAGATTTTGGGTATGTCTCCATTCCTCCAAGATTCAAATCTCATGACTTTGGATCTTGGAAGGAGAGAATGCTTCTGCATATTGCAGGAGTTGAACCTTACTTAATAACTATCTTGACTATAGGTCTATATGTACCAATTCTGGTCACCAGGATACCAGGAGCCACTACTAATGCTCCTGAAATTGTCACTGAGCTTATTAAACCAGAAGTACAATGGACAGATGATGAGCGCAGGCTGGTTAATCTGGACGCTAGATTAAGAAACCTCATTATCAATACACTTCCTGATGACATTATGAAATCTGTCATTAAACTTTCTTCTGCTAAAAAAGTATGGGACAATCTTTGTACCAGATTCAATGGTACGGAAGATGTCCTTGCTACTAAAAAGATAGATCTGAAGCGTGCCTATGAAGGATTCTTTTCTTTTCCTAATGAGAATCTGGATGGCACTTACAATCGCTTCAAGTGTCTTTTGAATGATATGACCAATGCTGGCATAGAGCATGATATGCTTGAAGTATGCCACAAGTTCATTGACAGCCTTCCAATTAAGTGGCAAGGTTTAAGACAAATACTTCGTACTACCAAGCAACTAAAGATGCATGACTTGGAATCGCTTTATGGCACTCTTCAATTTGAAGAGAGAGCCCTCGCTCAAAACTTGAGAGCAGAAGCTGAATCCAAGAGGCATGCTGGCTCATCTTCTTCTTCTCTATCTAATGCTTCTTATTCTCATGACCCTCTTTCCCTGGTCTCTGCTGAAGTTGACTCCATTCATGTCAATAGCAGCTCTTCTACCCCATCTCATTTACAAGATCTTGTCAATGACCTCGATATTGAGGAGAGACAAGAAATGTTCTCAGACTTCATGCAATTTGTTCTTATCGCTGGTAAGAGATATTCCAAAAAATGGAATAGTCGCAAATCGATTTTCTCTCGAAAACCAGTGGTTGACAAATCGCAAGAAGAATGTTGGAGATGTGGTCGGAAAGGCCACTACCAAAAAGAATGCAATGTTTCTAACCCTTCCATGCAGGCAGCGAAGCCCTCTTCTTTCTCCTCAGCAAGACCCTCCTCAGTCAAGCCTGCTGATGAATACAAAAATAAGTACTATGAGCTTCGTGCTAAGATGGCTGACTTTGAGGAAGCTAAGCTTCCTGCCAAGAGTCTTGTTGATGAACAACATGACTGGGCAGACTCTGATGACTCTAAAGGTGACGAGGAAGAATATGTTGATGCCATCTGCCTTATGGCACTCGCTGATGATCAAGCACTGACAAAAGATCAAGTCTGTTCCAGTCAGTGGGTGAATGTCACTCTCAAAAAGGTATGCAATTTTTCTTCTGCTTCCGAAGAAAGTAAGTCAGAAATTTTTGAGTCGCTTACTTGTGACATTCAATTTTTTGAATCAATTCGTGTTGATCTTCAGACTAAGCTTAACTCAGTCAGTGCTGAGCTAAGTGATAAAAATGACAATCTTGAGGACTTGAGAAATGTCCATGTTGAGCTTGAGTCTCTAAAACTTCTTAATCACAATCTTCAGAAGATTTAAAAAATAAGGTCGCTGACCTTGAAAAAATTGTTATCTCATGGTCTAAAGCCTCCAAGCTTCATGACCAAATCTTCAGCAAGCTGATGCCTACTCAAATCAAAGCCATCATTGGTGGAGATTATGAGACAGCCGCCTTTGTTACCAATCACTTTGGTGACAGTCTTGCTGCTAAAGAAAGAATTCCTCCAAGTGTTGTTGCTTCTCCTGAAGAACTGATGAAGTATTACTTCACCAAAGGAGTGAATGATTATCACTTTGAACTTGATAATGTTTCATCTTTACCCAGCACTTCTTCGTCTTCTACCAAAACTAAAACTAATTCTTCTCCTAGTTTTGCTAAAACAATCTTCCCTGATCATCTTATCATTGATATGATGCCAAATGAAGGCAGAATTCAATATTGTCCTTCTCAAACCTTTGAAGGAAATCCTTCAAGTGATGGTTACAGGCCTATTGCTCCTCAGCTTCTGACTATTCAGTCTAAAGCATTTGAATCTTTCAAAAGGAGCAAGGTTGATGTTCCATATGACTACAGTACTCCTCAGCGAGCTGCACCTGTCAGTCAATCCTCTGAGTTTTCCATTCCCTCTGTAGTTGCTGAACGCCCTGCGTTTCAGCTCTTACCCCCTCTTCAAATTCTTCTCATACTGGCAGAAAGGCTTCTATGCATGGTCATTTAATGAATAGGAGAACTAATTTCCCTGATGCTCGCTATCAGCAACCTAATTCCATTTATATTCCTAAGGGAACACCTCTTTCCCAGCACTTCAGATCTGTTCAGTAGGTCAGACCTTCTCAACTAGAAGGACAGCAAGCTGGAAAATCTCCTCTGGAGACTCAGAATTTCAGACCTGCTCAGCAGGTTAGACCTTCTCAACAAGGAGGTCAGCGAATTGCTCAGACTCACTTTGATCCTTCCTCTTCTAATACTCAATCTAAGGATAAATCCATTCTTGGTCCTGTTCCAAAGTCTGTTCCTTTACTGCATCAAAAGAAGTCTCCTTCTCTTAAATCAAAAAGGAAAAAGACTTCTTGTGCAACATCAACCTCCTCTAATAATCCTGAAATTTGTGAGCTGACCAAACGTGTTAACGACCTATCCTCACAACTTAAGGACTTTCTGAATCTAAATCAGAATAGTAGTAGAAAGTGTTACCTTTGTAGTGAAAGAGGACACATTACTGCTGATTGTACTGACAATAACTCCAGGAATCCTCCTGAAATTGTCATTCAGCCAAATCCTCCCTCATCTTTTGCTGTTCCTACTTCTGCTATTAATATGCAAGCTCCTCTTGCAGAATCTAGCATAAACTCAAATAATAATTTTGTTCTCAATGAAAGCAATATTGCTGAATTCATTGCCTCTCAACGTATCTCCCTTCCTTTCTCTCAAGAGATTATCTCCAATGGTACTGACAGTATCCTTGTAGAATATGGAAATAACAATCAAGTTAGCAACTTGGTTATTCTTTACACTGGAAACTCTGTCAATCAAGGAGATACTGTTGAGGCCACAAGTTACATGCCTCCTACCAACCAACTGACTGAAACACTCTCAGTTGATGAAACTGCTAATACTTCAGTCTCTCCTTCTCTTTCCACTGATGATGACTCTTCTCTTCTCTCTCATTCATCCTCTGCTGATAATGACATCAGCAGGGATTCCTATAATTCTACCTAAATCCTTCTATTGTTATCCATGCAGGCCTCGCAAGGAAAAGAAGTGTGGTACTTGGACAGTGGATGTTCAAAACACATGACTGGATCCAAGGACCTGCTGGATAACTTCGCGGAGACTGATGGTCCCACAGTAGTGTTTGGTGACAACTCAACTGGCCAAACTGAAGGATATGGATCTCTCTCTAATGGGCTGATAAAATTCACAAAGGTTGCATATGTGAATGGTTAAAACACAATCTTATCAGTATCAGTCAACTGTGCGATGCTGACTACAAAGTCATTCTTGACAAGCATCAAGGCACAGTTGTAAATATTGACAAAGGGGTAGTCTTAATAGCTCCTAGAAAGAGAGACATCTATTTGGTTGATTTCACTCCTGTAAAAACTGACAGCGAAACTTGTTTCTTTTCTAAAGTTGTATCTCAAATCAATTGGTTATGGCATAAGCGTATGTCGCATGTCAACTTCAAAACCATCAACTCTCTTGCCAAGAAAAATCTTGTTTGCAACCTTCCTCCTCTCACTTATGAGAAGTACAGGCTCTGTGGTGCCTGTGAAAAACCTTCAAAACTAAACAAGACAACTCAATAAATGGTTGCCTCCATCTTCTTCATATGGACCTTTTTGGTCCTGTAAATGTTCAAAGCTTAAGGGGCAGCAAATATACCCTAGTTATTATGGATGAATATTCACGATACACTCGAACTATATTCCTGCATTCTAAGAGTGATGCTGCTGAGGAAATTATCAATTTTATCAAAAAGATGGAAAACCTCAACAACATTCGTGTTAAAGAACTCAGAAGTGATCATGGCACTGAGTTTAGAAACCACACTCTTGAAAGTTTTTGTGCTGATCAAGGGATAGCACAAAACTTTTCTTCCGTTCGAACCCCTGAGCAAAATGGAGTAGCTGAAAGAAGAAATAGAACTCTTATAGAAGCTGCTAGAACTATGCTCAGTGAATCCTCTCTCCCATTAAAATTTTGGGCAGAAGCAGTTAATACTGCTTGTCACACTCAAAATAGGTGTCGTATTGTCAAACGACATGATAGACTGCCTATGAAATTCTTAAGGGTAAGAAACCTCAAATTGGGTATTTCCATGTTCTTAGTTGCCCAGTCTTTATTCTTAATAATAAGGATCACTTAAGAAAATTCGATCCCAAGGCTGATGATGGATACTTTTTGGGATACTCCACTATTAGCAAAGCCTTCAGAGTGTTTAACACTCGTACTCAAAAGGTTGATGAATCAATTCATGTTACTTTTGATGAAAGTTGTTCAGCTCTAAGTGATCTTCCTAAACAATCATCTGCTGATGAAATTTTCAGCGACCTCGCTGATCCTCCTGAAATGTCAGCTATTCAATCAGTCGCTGGCATTCCCTCTGCTGAACCATCTTTGAATGTATCTCCAAGTATTGACCACATCGCTTCTCACATCTATTCTATAGATCCAGTGGAACCTCTTCTTAGGTCAATACAAAAGGATTCCATCAGCAACTCTTCTCCTGGAGTAGTTCAGGAAACTGACAGTATCGCTAATGATGTCTTTCATGATGCCTCAGCGAATCCTGACTTAGGAGACGCCGAGGATGACAACTCTCAGCAAGAGGAACCTGTCACTCTCAGTGACCCTCCTGTCAGCAATCCTGAACCAAATTTAACTGTTGATCTCTCTAGCTATCCAATAGTTACTGGTGATCCTATCTCCACCTCATCTTCCATGCCTACTTACTCTCCCATCCACTCTCCTGCACCCAAATGGACTGCTGATCACCCACTTAACCATGTAATTGGAAATCCAAAAAATGGTGTCCAAACCAGATCAGCGACAAGTAATACTTGTCTCTATATCAATTTTCTATCTCAAATTGTTCCCTCTAACATTGGAGAAGCATTGGCTGATCCTTCTTGGGTTGAAGCCATGCAAGAGGAACTTACACAATTTGAAAGAAATCATGTTTGGTTTCTGGTTCCTCCTCCATGTAAGGAACCCATTGGTACTCGATGGGTTTATGGGAACAAAATGGATGAAGTTGGTATTGTTGTTCGCAACAAAGCCAGACTGGTGGCACAAAGATATACTCAAGCTGAAGGCATTGACTATGATGAAACATTTTCCCCAGTCACTCGTCTTGAGGCTATTCGCCTCTTTCTCGCTCACGCTGTTTATAAAGGCTTCATTGTCTATCAAATGGACGTCAAGAGTGTATTTCTAAATGGTGCTCTTGATGAAGAGGTCTTTGTCAAGCAGCCTCCTGGTTTTGAGTATCTAATACATCCTAATTATGTCTTCAAGCTCAATAAAGCTCTTTATGGTCTCAAACAGGCTCCCAGAGCCTGGTATGATACCCTCTCTTCTTTTCTTTTAGACCATGGCTTTCATAAAGGAATCATAGATAGCACTCTCTTTATTTATAAAGAGAAAGCTCATGCTTTGTATGTCCAATATATGTCGATGACATAATCTTTGGTTCCCTTTCCTCTAAGCTGTGTAAGAAGTTTAGTGCTCTTATGTCAAGTACGTTTGAGATGAGTATTATGGGTGAGTTAACCTTCTTCTTAGGTTTACAAATTAAGAAACTTCCCACATGAATTTTCATCAATCAAGAAAAGTATATTGGGGATATGTTGCATAATTTGACTTCACCCATGTCACTCCCAAACGTACTCCTATATCTCCTCCCAATAATCTTCATGCTGATCCAAATGAGAAGCATGTGAATCCCACTTACTATAGAGGCATGATTTGGTCGCTCATGTATCTCACAGCGAGTCGCCTTGACATTATGTTTTCCACATGTCTCTGTGCTCGCTATCAAGCTTCTCCACGTGAGTCGCATCTCCTCGCTGTAAAGCGAATCTTCAAATATCGTAAAGGTACACCCACCTTGGGTCTTTGGTACCCTAGAGATTCCAACTTTGATCTTGTTGGCTTCTCTGACTCTGACTATGCTGGTTGCATGCTTGATCGCAAAAGCACCAGTGGTGGTTGCCAACTGCTGGGAGGAAGACTAACTAGTTGGACCAGCAAAAAGCAACACACAGTCTCCATCTCCACAACTGAGGCAGAATATGTCTCTGTAGCGAGTTGCTGTGCTCAAATGCTTTGGATGAAGCATCAACTCGCTGATTATGATCTGGAATACTCTAAAACTCCAATCATGTGTGATAATACAAGTGCTATTGCTATTACACACAATCCTATTCAGCACTCCAAAACCAAGCATATTGATATTCGATATCACTTCATTCGTGATCATCTCATGAAGGGAGATGTTGAAATCTATTTCATTCCAACTGATAATCAATTAGCTGACATCTTTACTAAACCCTTGGATGAAACTAGATTCAAACTGCTTGTAAGCAAGTTGGGAATGCTGAATGGAGAATCAGCAACATGATTGTCATGATTGCTACTCAGCGAGTGAGTCTGTCTTACTCGCTGATCCCTGTTGCTTTAAGAAAAAGCAAAACAAAGGCAATGGAAAGCCGAAAGTTTCCATCTAGTCCAATAGCAAACGGTTATTGGTAAAGACTTCTAAAATCCGTTGATCCCTATTGCTTTGGAAAAAAGCAAAACAAAGGCAATGGATAGCCAAAAGTTTCCATCTAGTCCAATAGCAAACGGTTATTGGTAAAGACTTCTAAAATCCGTTGATCCTTGTTGCTTTAGGAAAAAGCAAAATAAAAGCAATGAAAAGCTAAAAGTCTTCATCTAGTCCATCAACAAACGGCTGTTGATAAAGACTTATAAAATCCGTTGATGGCTAACAATTTGCCAAAAATTGTTTTATCAGCAACCTTGTGTTAGTCATAAGATCGCTGATCCTCATACTCTAAAATTATGTCTCAGCACCAAATTAAAATCCTTCTCTCAAAAGAGGTGTTGAAGCATTTTGTAAATAAAATATTATCAAACATATTTTTTCGATATTAAATAAAACATAGGACTACATCTGAAACTAACTATTTCGGATGCAACTATGTTGGTGACGTGGCACTCTCTTGAACCATATGTTTTATATTTCAATCTAAAATTCACCCACTTGTTTTCTTGAATACATCACCCTTCCACTTGAGGCTGTCACTGTGCATCTGACTGACTGGCTCTGTCTGACGCATATGGCGCACACTCGAGTACTTGTGAACAAACTTTTCTTTATACGTTACTCACAAAATAAACTTTTTATTTATTTATATATATGTCTTATACGTATATATATGACAGTTGTTAAAAACAGCTGTCCCACAGTTTGAAAACGAGGAGAGAGAGAAAACCTTTTGTCTTTTCATTTGACCAATTGTGGTCCATCACCATACCCTATATAATATATATACAAACTTATACTCATCTTTCCACTTTCACGCCTTCTTATAACTATTCATCTTCTCTCAAATCTCTTAAATCTCTTAAACTTTTCATCTTTCTCTTATTCTACTCCAAATCTATTCAATGGCTTCCTCATCTGAAACTCCATCTGCTTATGCCGCCACTGAACAACTCTCTAAATCTTATCTAAACTCTTCTACTTATTCCCCTTCTCCTAATATCATTAAATCTTCCAAAATCTCCTTCTCTGCTTCAGATATGGTTGTAAAACCAAAAAATCATATCGGCTCGTCTGACGTGCCAAAAGGCACAAAAGGATATAAGCCAATGCTGGATTTCATCCACGCATCTCCTGCCAGTTATTGCATAATGGCAGATCCGGAGAAGATCTTTGTTCATCTTCTTCGAGAATTCTGGTGGACATGTAATTTTGATGAGTCCACCTAGACTATCTCTGGCACTGTTCGACAAGGGACGAAAACTATTACCATCACTCCAGCATCCTTACATCAAATTCTTCGCTTCCCACAAGAAACTAATGATAATGCATTTGTGGAAGCTGCTGGAGATGATGAATGGAAGGCATGGTTGCCTTCGATTAGGTACAATCATAATCTGAGGAACCCTCCGGCGATCCCAAGCAATCCCCTGAAGCAAAATCTCCCTGGGATCTGGAGAGTTCTCTTTACTCATGTGATCCAGTGTATGGGTGGAAACTCTGGATCTTACAATCAAGCATCTACAACTTCGATGCCTATTATCCACGCTCTCGCTAAAGGAAGATTTGTCGATTATGCCTTAATGATATTCAATGACATGAAACACAAGATCACCCTGAATAATAGATCCCACACTGTGCCTTTTGTGAGAATTTTCTCCCTTATCTTCAAAGAGGCGCTGGGTGATGAATATGATTTGCCAAATGCTGCCACAATTCAAGTAGCAAGGGTCGGCAGCAACATCTACAAGCAACCTGCTGAACACATGGTTGCTCACCTCACTGTACATATGAAAGAGGTACTCTTCTCTTTAAACTATTCTTTATACCCTAAAGATAGCGACTGGGAGGTAGCATTTCTTTCTGATGAAGTGGCTGATACTGTCGCTGTGGACGCTGAAATGCCTTCTGAGGCTGGTTCGCTGATAAACCCCCCAGCGACCTCCAAAGCCTCTACTAAGACCAAAAGCAAATCTAAGGCAGCGTCCTTAACACAAAATTTACAATCTTCATCCTCCACTGACGTCCCAAAATGTAAGCGGAGTGTATCAAAGGGCCAACCTAACAAGGACACTAGTACCCAAACCATCCCATCAACAGTCTCCCAACAGACTGTTGGCGAGTTAAAAGGGAACAACAAGCAACCACCTCAAACTTCTTTAGGTGAGGTTGGTGAAGATATTGGGTCACCCCAACCCACTAGAGGTCAAAGTCCAACTCCACCCCCAAATACTTCATCTTCTTCTTATATACCCTCTGAGTCGTTGACAGCAGCCAGATCACAGGTGATGCTAGAGTCAACACCCTCTACGGCCGATGATATCCCAGTGGAACAATACACTAAGATTGAGGCACCAGGTTCCCTTCCCCATTCACCAATGAATGTATCGGAAACTGTTTGTGCAGGGACCGAGACTAACATTTTTGCAGATCTTGAGATGGAGGATGACAACGGCATCGAGTTTGATCCACAAGATACACATGCTGAAGCTACACTCGCTGCCGCAGAAGAAAGTGAAGAAGAAGTTGTTGTTGGTGATTTCTTGGTTGCTGATTTGGGATACATCACTATGGCTTCTTCTCCCAAGCATGATGAAGAACTCCATAACTTCTTGGCTGATATGCCCGCTCCTCCGAGTTATTCTCCAAGGCCCACTGCTGCATTTGAAACAATTGGCCACTTTGGAAATTTTCAAACCGAACTGAATGAAGCCGAGCTTCAGTGGAGGAAAGAATTATGTCATCTTCAGCGAATAAGGCCAGGAGCATATGCTGAAACTGAGGAAGTTGATGATGACATAATCATAGAGGTACCCCCTTTGCACCATCCAGACTTCTTCAAGGTACCATGTGCTAGGTACCCAATTTCCTTTAAGTCACTTCAAGTTCCTCAAGCTGATGAGGATCTTCAGACAACCTTCACTGCTGTCCAAGTACCTGGGCTTGATTATGTGGAAACATGTCAATTGCATGAACTTTTGAGGTTAGTACAAATTTTTCAAAGCCAGGGCAATAGGCAAGGATATTTATATGGTTGGTTGGTTGATCAAGTGGAAAATGTGCACAAGAAAGTACACTTCAAACTTAAGGATGTGGTCGCCGGAAATGACACTATTATTGATGAGCTTGCTGAGCAAAAGGATGCTATCTTTCAAGTTACAAAGGCTCAGCATGCTCAAACTCTTTCTCATGAGCGCCTTCTTCATCGCAATCAAAACTTACTTGATGCCAGCATGAAAAGGGTCAGTGTTTCTAACTCTTCTATTTCTGCCTCGCTTGATAACTTGAAAGAACAAATTGCCAAATCAGTGATGGCCAATGAAACGCCTGGTCTTTTATCATCACTTGAACAACTCTCCCAATCCAACATTCTTTTCACTGCCCATCTCACTCAACTACAACATTCAATCAACTCATTATCTCGCAATCAAAATAACTTTCTCACCACTCTCACCAATGAAATCTCCTCTCTTAAGACTTCACTCTTTTCCAAGTCCCCTTTCCAGGTCGCTGTTGACAAAAAGGTACTTGATGAGTCTGTCAGCAAGACCAAGAAACTGGAAGAAGAAGTTGGAAGCCTTAAGGGCTTAATGACTGAAATGCTGGGACTCCTCAAAAGAGAAAAGGTGGAAGTAGCTGGTTCCTATGCTACTTCCAAGGGGGAGAATACTGCTGAGGAGATCCCAGCAACCAAGAATGACAATATGGATTATGTTCCCCAAGAACAAAATGATAATGATAATGCTGAGAAGGTTGTTGAACCGGCAACAACTGTTGAGGGGGAGCAAGCTGAAGTAGAAAAGAAGGCTGCTGAGGATGTGCCAGCGAGGCCAATAAATGTATCTTCCTTCTGGCCAACTGATGAGTTCCACGCTGCACTTGTAAAAAGGTATGCTAGTAAAGGCAAGGGCAAAGCAGTTGTGTCTACTCAAAGCGAGTCACTCAAAGTTCCTACATCAACTAGGGAACAACAAGAAAAGCTCATGTCTGGAGCTTTTCCCAAGACCTCATCTTTCTCACCAGCAACTGCTGAACTTACTCCAACAGAGATTGTCATTCAAGAAGAGTTAAAGCAAAAGAAAATTCAAGAAGAGCTCTCTTGAAAATTCATAAGTGAGCAGATTGTTGGTGAAGAACTTAAGAATGCTGATGAAGAAACAAAAAGACTTGTTCAGCAGTCTGGTGGCTTGGAGGCATTAAAGAAGAAAGAAGAAGAATTCTTTGCTGAAAAGAACAATGCACGACAGACTTATCTTGACTCAAGAGAAAGAAGGCAAAGAAATGAAGAGATCTTGTGGGTCAAGCCTTCTCTTACTCAGCAAGGAATGAATCTTCAAATACAAAGGAAAGGTGTACCCAGGATGTTTACTCTAAAGAATGTCAAATCAGACACTCTTGGGCCCACTGAATGGATCGAAATCTACAAACTTGTCAAGGAAAATAAATCTTAAGCTTTTGATCCATTGCTAAAAATGGCTGGGGATCAAATCAAACATACTAGAAGGATGTCAAAGAAGTACAAGGTTGATGATTCCCTACTCAGCACTGCAAGACATCCATTTCCTCCTCCTCCTCAGCAACAGCAAATTAGTGTCAAAAGGACAGCTTCTGGTCAAATAACTTCTCAGCGTCCTTCTATTCTTAGAGCTGCCTAAGTCAGACATTGTTAATGAACCAATGCTGAACCTCAGGATGCCATCGAGAACGCTTTTTGTTGATGGTGCGTATGATGAAAAGCTAGGAGGTTTCTGTTTTTGCAATAAACTTTTCTTTAGAACAAATGAAGTTGGAATTGCTCCCTCTGGCTTTCTTGTAAAGCTAAGAAAATATTGCATTAAGTCCTCCAACAATCAGGATTTCATTAAGCTGATTGATCAAGAATTGCTGAAGCCTGAAGGACAAAAGGATAAAGCGTTCATTGAAGCGAAGGAAGAATGTCAATGGGAGTAAATAAGTGTTGTAATTTCATTTACGTTGTATATTGTAAAAGTGTTTTTGGCATATATATAATATCAGCATTTCTTCATTCTACTTGTTATCACAACTACTTCAAAAGACTCACTCTCAGCTAAGTCTCCTCAGCGAATAAGGGGAGATTGTTGAGTCATGGATTCGCTGAGAGACTCAACGAGGCACTTCATCAGCAAGCTCTCAGCGACCTATACTATCTTCGGGTTAAAGGATAAGTTCAATGACTCACCGTTGTAATTTGTAAGTCAAATATGAGCGGGAAAATGAAGATAAGAAGGATGGTCCCAAGGACACGTGGTGCACGATCAAGATAAAGCCATGTGACCTTGTACAGATTTAGTACTAAACAGTTTCTTTTTGATGCCGTTTTGGGAAACAAACAAGATGAAGAAAGAAGAACTCTGCAGATCTGAATCATCCTTCAATAGATGGTTGACAACCTTCATGTGTCAACATCTATTGGGTTGTCATGTGATTCTCATCTCTACCTATATAAGGAATCACTTGACCTAGCCGCAACTCTTGTTGGTGTTGTTCTGCAATTGTCACTTTGTGTGTTCTTTCATTTATTGTAGAACAGTTAAGTTTTTGTATGTCAAAAACTTAACAAGTATTTTTTTCTTTTTCTCCTTCTTTGTAAACCAACCATGTATTCACTGTTTAATTAATATATACATGTAGTTAAACCTGTTTACTTTCTTGTCTTACATCTTTAGTTTAATCTGTTTTGATCGTTGCAAACTTAGCACTTTAGTCTCTGTAATCCCACCTCACTAGAAGTTTATTTGTGTTATTCACACTGATGGATGATTTTTAACAAAAATAATATTTTGTAGTGTGCATAAAATTCGTAAACCTCAAGTAGTACATGCGTCAAAAGGTGTAGAGTCCAGTAGCCGGCACCCGTAAACACAAGTTCTAGATTGTATAATGGGCGAATACATTTTTGCTATTATTGCTAGAATATTTAGAAATGTAAATTAATATATGATAACATAAAGATGAAATGAAAAAGTAAATTAAAAAAGATAAATTTTATCAAATCGTAAGTTTTTATAAAATAAACACAATCTTCAAGTAGATTATAACTAATTAATCAACTCGGGTTCAACCCGGGCTTGTTAATTAAAATTTAAAATTATAAAAAAAATATTAAAAATATATATAATGTTTGTTATTAAAACATTATAACTTGATATAAATCTAGTAATTCAACTAACACAATAATTATATAGTTAATAAATCAACTAACACAATAAAAAATTTTAAAATAGAAATGACTACCGCATTAAATAAATGAAAAAAGACATTTTGTTTATAATATTATATAAGAGAGATGTTTTTTTCCTTTAAATAAATGTTTAATGCTTTTATTAAACATGTAAAAGGTTATTTCTATTTTATTTATATATATGACATCATAATTAAATAAATAAAAATTTAAGATGAAATATGGATTTGCCACATCAAAAAAATTTTAAAAATACTTATAGGAAACAATCTTGTTTTATTATATATAGAGAAAGAGATTATAAGATATAATATGGATATATATCTAGAACATACCAGAAAACTTGAAATACATAAAAGAATAAAATAAAAAAAAAAAAATCCTAAATTGATTATAGTAGATAATTTTATCCGATGAGTCAAAGAATCAATATCATTTTGCAAGAATGATAAAGAACATCGTGAAAGACAAAAAAATACATGTAACCTATAATGTGTAAATTGTGACTATCTGCTCTAGTTTTCTTTTGGGTAAAAAATACGAGTACATTGTGACTATAGAACATTGTGAAGAAAAAAATACATGTAACTTAAAACGTATAAATTGTGACTATCTACTCTAGTTGTCTGAATACATATAAATAGGATCCAAGATAGACAAAAGAACAAAAGAAGAGGTGCGCCTCAGTGACCCATATAAATGGTTTAATGTGGTTACTTCCCATTCATAATTATCTAGTAAACGTTTTTGGTTAACTATATTTTATTACAGCTTGAATAATGTTATTTGCAATGAAAATACTTATATCTTATTGCTTCCATCTTCTCCACATATGCATCACATACTAATTTTACCAAAATTAACATGTACATACACTATAGCAAATACAATATTGTAGTTTAATTTCACTCACCTGAATTCTCTTGCGATGAAAATAAATACTTTTGTAAGTTTCTACAATATGTAGTTATGCTGCGTCATATTTTCTTTTTTCATTTTTATTTACCAAATCCGCTTACTTCATTGCTCCAAATAAACATGGTACAAAACTAGATTTTAGACCGGTGTTCAACATTGGACACGGGGCTTACGATATTATCAATATTAGATATTCATACATTTAAGTCATAAAAGCTTATAATTTTGAAGATATACGGCTCCAAGTGTTATACTTTGCAAGTTGTAGGACGATAACCACGTGTCGTCACTGTAATTATTAGTTAAGACATATTGAAGATATTGTTTGCCGTAGTCATTCCACAAGGAACATGCTACAATAATTCATCCATTATATATATATATATATATATTTTAAACCGGTTATACTTATAATGGTTATATTATTATGAAAGATAACTAAGAACTAAAATATAAACATACTTGTTATATGTACTTGACATTCAACTATAAGTCTTTGATCATGATGCGGACCCATAACACGAATAGGTTTATTTTAATCACCTGTCCCTTGATAATTAGATAAAAATTATGATTGTTTTATATTTTCTGATAATAATTAGGACTCTTGATTTGAATGACAATTGTAACTTTAAACATTAATACGCAAAACTAATAGATAAAAAGGGAGAAAATTTTGTACCCTTTCGAGTGAGAAATAGTATGAATCTTGAATAGATTTCATATTGTACGCTGATTGTTTATAAAAATTTTTAACGATAAGATATAGTATTAAATATAAAAATTTTAATGTAAAAAATGTATGTAAAAATAAATTTAAAAGATTCTATGAATATCAGTTAATTTTATAGTCATGTTCGTAGGGAATTGACTTTAATGGGTTTATACATTCATGGCATGCAATAGGAACAACTTTATTTTGTTGTTTTTGTTTGTTGTATTTTTAACTAGAAAAAAATTCGTTAAGCGTTAAATTATAGTTATATTAAAAGTTTCCTCTCTTCAATTCTGTTTATGTTAAGTTGCAATTGAGCCGAAAATTGTAGCTTTAGGTATATAGATTTTATTTGGAAAGAGAAGTTCAAAAACTTTTTAGGTTAGGTACATCTTGAGCCATTTTAATTATATTACTCTCATATATGATCTGTTAGATATTTTACATTCATTCATGTATCTATATTTTTTTTCATGAACTTATTTAAGTTTTATTTACCTTTAGAACTTTTATATACTCCCGTATATTTATACGAGTCTAAAATTTAATATACTTCTATAACATTGAATACATATATTGAACACTATTGGAAATAATATTTTATCTTTACATGAAATATATATCTATATGATAGAACATATTATTGGATATGTATTAGCTATTATTCTATTTGATTTTTATTGGATAAATATTACTTATTATTCTATCGGATATATATTAGCTATTATTATTTATATTTATCTATTATATTAAAACTTTTGGGTTAAAAGTGTAAATTTGTGATGGAAAACAAAAAAATGTAAATTAAAGTCAAAATTGAAAACAAAAGTCAACTTTAAAAATCGAGAATTGTGATTGGTCGATAAGTTATTAAAACAACTGTGTTTTAGTATAACAAGAGATACAAGTAAACATTAACCTAGTAGAAGCTAGGTGTATACATGAAAGCTACATAAACAAACGGAAAATGCTGAATGAAGCCCTTAAAAATTCACCCTCCTAAATTGTATATTTCCATATTAGAAGCTCACCCTCTAAATTTTATAGTAAGTGTACAACTAATTAATGCATTTAAACAAAATATCTCGACTTCATCTAGCAAAACCCTAAACAAACACATTAGAAAACAAATACATTAGGACCCCCCATGAACCAATCCCCCGATGACATCTCCCCCATTCCATTTTGATATTTAATTTAAAAGAAAGTATCTTACTCCATCTCATTCACCACTTTACCTATTGATCGATTTCCTTCCTAAATAAATTGGCGATTTATATTTCCGATTATGGATACACTCGTAAAAGATTTCCACAATCCTTTCCATGTGAGAGATAGGGATTCACCATAATCCTTTACCTCTCTCCAAATGAACAATCCACCTATATAAGGTAAAGATAAAATTTCATTAGATTACTCTGTGATTTGTCAATATTATCAATTTTTGCCCCCGTATTTTTTTATTATTATTACATCACCCTGTAATGACTTTTTACTTTATTACATACCCCTCACCTTAATGTCTGTGTGTTACCATTAACCACCTCATGTGCAATGCACGTGAGACTATCTTAGTCTTTTAACCTCCAAAACCTTTCATCTTCTAATTCTTCACTTGTTTTTTTTCTTTCACATAGTTCTCTCCTATATCTATTCTATCATTATAATCCCAGAATCAAAAAATAAATCACCCCCAAGAATTAAAAAATAAATCACCCCCAAAATCAAAATAAATCACCATATCAACATAATACACACATACACATCAACAAACTTTACAATAATATAAATTTAACCTAATCATCACAACCACATAAAATCAAATCAAAACTAGATCTAAACAATAGAGTACTATATGTATGGATCTCTCTTAACTGTTTTTTTTCTCACCTAATTTCATCTCCGGTCATCACTTCCGACCAGCCCCACCGGCCATCACCTCTCCGCTCCACCTCAGCTTACCTCGCTAGAAATCCCGACCGAATGAATATATATATATACACATGTCTGTGTGCGTGTGTATCTATATAGATGGTCGAATGGCGGATGGCGGAGTTGATTCCGTTTAAGAACCGGGCGACGAGTTTAGTTGTTGTGAGAGATCCCGAAAGTTGGTCCGAAGTTGTTATGGTGGTAGGTGTTGGTCACCGATAGTGGTGGTAAGTGTTCGCCGAGTTAAAAATCGGATTTTGAATAGTAGATTTCGATTGTAAGGACACGAATTAAGTGTGTGAAAGAACGATTTTGTTGTGGCAATTATTTGAAGATATGGATATGTAAGTATCATGTTGAGAAAACAATTTTAGTATTTTGTAAAATCATTTGACACCACATATAGATCTCTGGATATATGTTTATATAGATCTTATCTATGTATAATTGTATATATGTAAATATATGTATAGATCTCGAGATGTAAAAATGAAGAAGGGAAAGTAGAGGTGAGTTTATTTTGGGGAAGAACATCCGTAAGTACGAAAACGCTCTCATGTGCATAGTTTAACGGAATGTCACAAACGTCCCATTAAGATGAGGGGTGCCTAATGAAACAAAAAGTCACCACAAAGTCACACAGGGTGATGTAAAAAAAAAAAATTACGAGAACGAAAATTGATAAAATGACAAACCACGATGCACTGATCCGGGGCGATTCTGTATCGTCCATACAAAGGCGTCTTTTGTCAAGTCAATTTCCTATTAGGTGATTTAATGAAAATTTCTCCAAGATGAAAGTACTACATAAAAACGAAGAGACAAGTTTCATATAGAGAAACATACCCCCAACACATTACAATTAAAGCTTGGTGGCTTAAAGGGCCTGTTATTTGAGCATTTAATGGGAGAAAAAAAATTGACCCAATTATAAAAAGGGGTTTGCTAAAACTGTATAAATTGTTTGTATATTTACCATGAAATTAATCAGAGGGCGGGCTTTTAATATGAAATGTATAAGTTTTTTTATGCACGTTATATACAACCCGTAGGGTTGTATTTAGCATTTTCCTTATAAAAAAGGTAATTGAAAAGAAACCTTTTAATTTCATGTACTATTTGATTTCCACTAATTGAATAGAAACCTTTCAATTCAATGTCAGGTAAATCTCAACCATTTAATGTTATATTTACTTTTGACAAGACTCAAAGTCTCAAACACAGGATCCCCGGTGGAGAAGTGGCGACCGGTGGCCACTGGACTATTACTCAATGGTTAAACGCATCCAATTATACAATCATCTTTATAATCATCTTCCTCACCATGAATTCAGTTATATTATGATTTGATACAAAACTAATGAATGCCTCTTCTTAGTCGTGGATCTTAAAATATTTTCGTGGACGGGGCTTAGAAATAACTCCACAAAAAACTATAAGTTATACCGAGTACACTTTATTTTATTATTTTTCAGATTTTTAGAAAGAGAAAGAATCACACATAGTTATATAATTATCTCTGTAATCATCCACTTCATCATTAGTTTTCAATTTTGATTTGCGCCACACTTAATGTAAATTATTATTTTTCTTCATCACAACCGCAGAATAAGAAACACCAGAGTTAAATTAGAATCCGGAGTTGGATCATCCTCGTCAAAAGCGACACATGGGTGGAATCAGCGTCAGAAGTAGGATCATCCTTGCTAGCAGCAACCACATACCAACTTTAGGACCATCAACAATGAAATCAACGGGAGCGCCTCGACGAAAAGTGGAGCCAGAGTGAGAAACACTTCTCCACTTCCTTCTCCTTTGCTTAGACCGGTTATGGCTTAAGATTGTCTTTGACCAACTTGTGTGCGAGTCTAGCACGCGCTTCGTCACCTTGTCCTCTGCGAGGCTTCTATCATAAAATGTAATCATATGATCGACAAATAGTTGATTTGAGCTCTCAAATAATCATGCCAAGGACATTTGGTTCCATCCAAAATATCATGTAAAGTGACTATTTTTTGGAACATCTATTGTGATAGTTTTTTACAATCTATAAAACATATATAAGACTCAACCCAACAGACTAAAGTTGTTTCTTGCTACTCAAGATATGTTAGGAGCTAGATCCGGTGAGGAGACAACATCGCTTTTTCTGATAGGCTTATTTTGTCCTCGATTTCCGATTAATCATATAGTCGCGTTAGTACATGACATAAAAAGTAATAATGGGACTATTTGATCAATCAGAAATTGAGGACAAAGTAGGCTGGTTGGAAATAGTCTCGTTGTCTTCTCACTAGATCTAGCTCTTAACATGTATGGTAGTTAGAATGAACTATTGGCTGTTGGGAAAAACCTCATATATGTTATACATAAATCGTAACGAACAATCTCAATAAATATGCCAAAAAATAGTCAACTTACATGATATTTTGGATGAAACCAAATGTCTTACTATGGATTATTTGCTAGTTCCGATCAATTAATTATCGATCATATGATTACATGTCCTAATAGAAGCCTTGTATATTTCAAAGTGATGAACCATGTGATAGACACGCACACAAGTTTGGTGAGGGAAGATGTCAATCCATTGCCGGTTCAAGCATAGGAGGAGGAAGCGGAGAAGTGTTTTTTGCTTTGCTCTACTTTTCGTTAACACTACAAGAAATACTAGTTTTCGCGACCATACTATTTAGCGACGCCCAAGTTTTCGTCGCCAAAGGCCACAAAACGACAAAATAATCGACCGGAAGACTTTGAAAGTCAAAGTTCACAATGTCGTCGCTAATGTCGTTGCCAAAAGCATCGCTAACCATTTTTTAAAATAAAGCGTCGCTAACGACGTCGCTAAAGTCGTCGCAAACTAATTTTATTTTTTATTTTTATTTTTTCGTTTTCCCTCCAACAAAAAAACTTTCCCGCCATTTTTTGCAACGCCATTTGCGACAACAAAGTCGTCACAAAACTTTTTATTCGTTTTTAATAAATTTAGGTAAATTATTAAATGTATAATTATTTAATTTTTTTGTTTTTCGTTTTTTCCCTCCACTCAAAAACTTTCCCGCTTTTTTTTTACGTTATTAGCGACGACAAAGTCGTCACAAAAGTTATTTTATACTTAAAATTCTGTAAATATACTTTAATACTAATTTAAAGTTAACTTCAAATATATTAATTTTGAAAATGATAGATAATTTCAAAAACCATATAGAAATTTTAGATACTAATTTATATTATATTTATTTCATAAAATATATTGTTTGTTAATTATTAAAAATATAATGTGTTATATAAATAATTATACAAAAGATATACTCTTATTTTTGAATCTAAAGTTATACTAATTTATTAAGTATTAATTTAAAGTTCAAGTATTGATTTTAAAGATGATATATGCTTTCAAAAACTATATATAAGTTTTAAATAAAATAATATATTTATGAATTAAATATAATATATTGTATTGTTTGTTAATTATTTAAAAATATAATGTGTTAAATAAATAATTATACGTTAACACATATAAAGATTGTTCATATTAGTTTGGAAGACGAGCAGGCATTATCAATTTGGTCATTGAATGTGAAAGAAACGTAATGGGCCTTAATGAATGAGAAAGAGACATAAGGATCATACTAGTCCTGATTCAATATGAAAGGATCGTATCGAGCCATTAAGCACACTATAGAGAAAAGAATCATACTGGGCCACCTGGCTCAAATGAATACGAAAGAAACATACTAGTCATGTTTCAATATGAATGGATCGTATCGCACCCATTAAGCACAAACAGATGAGAAAAGAATCATATTGGGCCACCTAGACCAAATGAATACGAAAGAAACATATTAGTCTTGATTCTATATGAATGGATTGTATCGGCCCAATTAAGCACAAACAGATGATAAAAGAATCATATTGGGCCACCTGGCCCAATAGAATACGAAAGAAACATACTAGTCTTGATTAAATATGAATGGATCGTATCCGGCCCAGTTAAGCACAAACAGATGATAAAAGAATCATATTGGGCCACCTGGCCCAAATGAATATGAAAGAAACATACTAGTAGTGATTCAATATGAATGGATCGTATCGAGCCAATTAAGCACAAACAGATGATAAAAGAATCATATTGGGCCATCTGGTCCAATAGAATACGAAAGAAACATACTAGTCTTGATTCAATATGAATAGGTCGTATCTGGACCATTAAGCACAAACAAATAATAAAAGAATCATATGGGGCCACCTGGCCCAATAGAATACGAAAGAAACATAATAGTCTTGACTGAATGTGAATGGATTTTATCGGGCCCATTAAGCACAAACAGATGATAAAAGAATCATATTAGGCCTACATGGACCAAACAGATACGAAAGTGTAACATTCGTGAATTTTGACTCGTTTGACTTTTAGTAAACGTGTTTATTTGATTATGGGACCGTTGGCTCGAATGTGTTTAATGATTTATTGTTCTAGTCAATTTAAATAATCATTTTAGTTATATATGAAATAGAAATGTGTATTCATGCTAGTCGGGGCTAAATGGTCGTATTTATTGTTTCAGGACCTAACGGAACATTTAACTTGACTTGAAACGTAATCGGGTGATCCATGGGTCGACCCATGACCCATGAACCACCAAATGACCCAACCTTATCCCTCCACCCAGCCAATGTCTTCCTCATTTCATCCATTCATTCATTATCTCCATCCACCTCCACCTCCCTCACTAAATGCATTCAAATTCTCTTTCTCACTAAATTCTTGCTTCATTAATGGTGTTTCAAGCTAATTTAATACTAGATTAATCATCATAACCTTCATTAAATCATCATATCAAAATTTGAGGGCTTTAAGTGCAAGAAATCTTCATAGATAACTCAAATTCGGGTTTTGGCCTTGGAAGTGATTTTAGCAAGGTAAATCTAACTCAAAAGCATCATTTCATGTTTATAATTATGTATGTAGTCAAACTCAAACACCTTTGAGCCAAAAACCGAATCGAAACTAATTTAAATCAAAACTAGGGTTTTATGGACAAAATGGGTAGAAATCGGGTCATTTCACTTGTAGCAAGTTATGGGTCGATTTATTGAGTGGGTCATACTTGAAATCGTGTTTCTAGTTCAACACAAGCAGCTCCTGGTGAAATTCGGGCTAAACTCCAATTAATCCGAAAATTAGGGTTTCACTTATTATAAAATTTGGTCAAAATAAAATAACTTTATAAAACTTGTCTTTTGTGATCGATTTGGAGCGGGGTTGTTTTGTTTACATTCCTTTCGATATTTAACATCAAAAACATGTCCTGGATCTTTCCAATTTCGAACCAAAATCGTTATTAGGGTGATTTGGTTAGAGTCAAGGTTTGACTTTAAAAGTCAAACTGTTTGTTCTTGTTCTTGAACCTGCCCAGATCGTCCCTGTTTTCTTGCCAGCGTAAATTACACCCTTCTGGGCGTAGGCTACGCCTATCTGCATCTTCCATTTTCACCTTACGCCTCGCCTCTTCTGTTTACGTCGAACAAGACGCCAAAACTTCACTTTCCGAGCAGCCGTAAGTTACGCCTCTTCCTACCGTACCTTATGCCCTCTCTGGTCCGGCCTACCGTACCTTACGCCCCATTTGAACGTAGCTTACGCCCCTTGTTCTCCTGATGCCGTATCCTACGCCACCCACCACCGTAGCTTACGGTGGTGAGGATTGTTTGTCATCCAGATTTCTGTTCCAGTTTTTCTTCCTCTAGTTTGCAACGTGTCCAGCCTCTGGTAGGGTCCCTCTTGGCCTTGTTTGAGTCACGATCAGTTGGGAGAGGCGTGGGGAAAAACCCTAATTGGTTTTGTTGTGTAGAAGACATTGAACAAAATAAATATATAAGTATATATATATAATTTCGGTTTATGCAACTTCTGTTCTTATTTTTGTAATAGTCGTTCACCACTTCTATGGTCCATTTCAATTCTATTATGGGCTCAGCCTTGTTAACTAAAGAATTGGGACTCGTTTGGTGTGGGCTCACAAAAGGGACAACCCATATTAATACAAAATAAATATATAGGAATACATACTTGCATATTGATACGAGATTTATAAACGTAACGACAAGCCGTGAACATTAAGGACTTCCGGATGTTAGTAGTTCGTTAAATACTTGAAACCTGATCCAATTTTGTATTGGATACAAAACCTAAGAGTCAACTAAAGTTATAAGCCATCTTAAAACGACAAGTAAAGATTGTAATAAAAACATGTTGTGTATATATTAATAGGTTTGGACGTGTGACTCTCATCAAATACTTATAACTCGATTGTAAGGCGATATTCAAGGCAAATGTGAGTTTCGTAGCCCCTGTGCTTACATTACTTTGGGTTGGAAAGTGTACTTGGTCGTTTAAGCGTTGTCGGTTGATATACTTTGTTATGATATGGAACGAGGCGTTAGTTATCTAATTGTTTACTTGTAGTATGTGTTAATGGACGTATATGTGTGATGATGGTCGTTGTTGTATATTATATACGACGTTATCTTATTCATATATATATATATATATACGGACGTGGACGTGGACGGTGGATTGACGAATCCACACCCGGTATGATCATTACTGTGGATACGGGTTGTTTAACCTAAATGTGGACGATATTGCATGTATATGCACGGTTATTGGATGTTGATTTTGACTTTTGATAACATGAAACCCTTTTAGGGTTCCTTGGACGTGATTAGGTATCCTAATCCTCGTATATTGTTAACGGTTGTTATCCCGGCACTTGAATTTTATTATTTAAACCTACGAACTCACAAACTTTATGTTGACACGTTTTAGTACACTTTTCAGGTGTATAGGTTAACCAAAGACGTATTGGATGATTAATTGCTTGTTTGAGCTAGGATTGGACTTGGACGTGGACTTCATGTGTAACGACACAACTCGATTTAATAGAAAGATAAGGATTTTTTTTTTTTAAAAACCTTTTCAAATAGACTCACTGTTGACCGAGTTAATTAAATAGAATATGAAGTTGAAACCGCGATAGTCGTAAGAAGAATTGTTCTGTTCACGTTTCAGAGTTCACCAAATTTGTTTTTATTTTCGAATTTGAGCGTTTTTACCTCCAAAGCTTCAAGTTTATCATTTCCTTTTGATCATACGAGTCTCAAGTATTTCTTTTTCATATCGAACAACGAAGCATCTACAACTAGCAATGAAGTTGATTAACTCTTTCTATCGTTTATGAAGTTTTGTGTCGCACCGAGAAGGCTGAGGAGAAGATTTTGCAATGATAAGCAAGTGAGAACGATTTTACTCCAAGAAGCCCATAAAATCCGAATACTTCTTTCGCCGGTATGACAAGGATGTGTCAAGATCTTAAGAAAGATTGTTAGTGTCCTCTAATGAAGTGGAATCTTGTTAAGCGTGAATAGCCGATCTTTAGTGGATCATAAAATCTGCTCATGATCCAGTATAGCACTAGCTATTGCGTTAGTGTGCTGATTTGCCTACGAATCAATGTTGTTTGATAATTAAAAAAAAAAGATGTGTCAATTTGCTGCTCGTTTTAGAAAACTCGGACTCCGAGAGTTGCGTAGCACGATCATAGTGATGAAGAGTGCCAAGAATTTTATGCGGATAAAGTAGGGAGACTTATCGAGTTCAATTTTGGCGATTGTGTAATATGAAGAATTTATTTTACGAATTGCAAATGAGGAACATCTAAGGTCTTGGTTTCCGATTCTTTCAAAATGTCTGCCCGAGTTGTCAAAGTTACTTATTGCTTGGAATTGCTCAAAGAACTTCCGGGAATTTATTCTATCTTTCACGATTCTCGCTTCAAAAAGTTTTATACCGTAAAGGTTTTATCCAAAATGAGTTTATATAAGACAATGCCGGGGAAATCCTTAGCCTCGTGATGAAGTGTAAATTGAGACTATTTTATGGTGCAAAGTACTATGGAAGCATGAAGGAATAGCTTCACTGCAATGTCGTCACTAGGTGCGGCTTGGATCATGAGGACGTGATCCGTTCCAAGTGGGGGAGAGTTGTAACATCCCAAATTTCTAGGCCAATGAAAATTAACCTCTATTATAGTTTTGACATTAAAATAGTTTCCTAGTATTTTATTTTTGAATATGGGATTGTTTTAATTGGAACTTTAGCGGATAACGGGTATTTACCCACTAAATTAGAGAATGGGGCGTGGCACTCTTAAGAAGTGCCAGCCAAATCCTTCTTCCTTACTCATCACTTCTCCACCAACTTTTCTTCTACATTCTTCCTAACTCTTATACTATCAAACATTAATCCTAATTTCTCATTCAATCTAAGAAACTTTCATCAAGAACAATAATAATAATCTTCTTTTATCTCATAAAATTGAAAAGTGGAGGTTTAATTATGGTGGTGGTGGCTGAAATTACAAGGAAGAAAGGAGAAGAAAGTATGAAATTGAAACCCTAACTTATGTCTTCCATTATTTGAGGTATTGATGCTTTAACCTAATTTTGATTCTTGCTAAATTATATTTTAGAAATTAGGGTTCTTGAATTGGAAAATTTGGGGGTTTTATTTATATTGAGTAAATTGATATAATATGAATTAGGGTTCTTGTAAGTTAATCAAATTTAGGGTTTTAATTGGGTTGGATGGTAAATTTTGATGAATGGAAGTAAGAAGAAATCTGGACAGATTCTGCCCCTGATGTTGTAATTAAACGCCCTCATGACAGCATTTTCACTTGTTGAGTCCTAAAAAGAAAATGTAGGTTATTGTGTTAGCAAAATTTTCCCACTGGAATGAGTTCAAAATTCGAAGTAGAACTCTAGTTATGAATTTTTGAATCCAGTGGCGCAATGCTGATCTTTTAGCAAAAATGATTCTGATGTTTGTTGTTAAAATGAGTAAAACTCACGTATGTGAGTCAAATAATGTCTTGATCACTGAAGATGAAATGTACCTAAATGTGTTACAAAGAGGTGGCCACTGGAATGAGGTCTAAATGTGTTGTAGAACCCAAGTTATGGTCATTTGAAGTCAGTAAGGTCAAAGCTGTTTAACAGCAGCAGTTTTGGTTTTTAAAACGACTGGAAGGCAACTTTTAAAGACAATTCACATGTTGGTTACTAAAGATAAAAGGTAGGCATATGTGTCATGTAAATTTGGCCACTGGAATCATGTTAAAAGAGTGAGTAGAACTTGAGTTACACTCGTTTGAAGGCAGCTTGGTCAAATGATAAAATGGTACTTTTTGTATGAAAACGATATAAGAGATACATGTTAGGTGAACTAAACCCAAGATTAACATAAGAGTGTAAATGATGGGTTGGGTGTTGGAATGCTAGTGATTATGGCTAGGTAACCTTATACATGATGAATGACCATTCGTGTGTTTTTAATGTGATTTGATAGGTTGAATGCATTACGTTGTTTTATGGTCATCTTGCAATTGTGGTCGCAAACAAGGTGAGTGTATATGCATATAATCATGTTTTTAATATTTGGGGTCATAGGTGGGTAAATTCCTATGACCCATTTGTTTGTTGATTGTGAGAACTAGTAGGTGGGTAAATTCCTACTAGTCATATTGTATGTAAGAGCTAGTAGGTGGGTAAATTCCTACTAGCCATTGTATCCATGGCCATGTTGAAAATGATTGTGTGAGCTAGTAGGTGGGTAAATTCCTACTAGCCAAATTGATTTTGTGAGCTAGTAGGTGGGTAAATTCCTACTAGACAAATTGATTTTGAGAACTAGTAGGTGGGTAAATTCCTACTAGCCAAATCGTTGATTACGACTAGTAGGTGGGTAAAGTCCTACTAGTATTATGAATGATATGGATTGAGATGACTATGAATTGATAGGCTAAGATTGATGCACTTATGTATGGTAATTTGTATTCGATTATAAGTGTATGCATTCACTAAGCGTTTAACTTATTCTTTTTAGTTGTTTACCCTTTATAGGTTGTCCCGGATGAGAAAGAAAGTAAGTATTGTAAAGATTGAAGTTAAAGATGCTTAATGGATATGGGTTGCTTTGGTTAAATGCGGATAATGGTATTGGTAATAGGACCCATAGTGACCCCTTTGAACTATCGGCTCTTTGTACACTTGTTATGTCTTTTTGGAGAATTATTATGATGCCTAGTGTTGGACTCGAGTATTTGGGTATTTTAAATGGGTCGTTTTGTAGTTGTAATGTATTGATTTTGTTTAAACGCTTTTTGGAGAAACTCATAATCCGTAACAGGTTTGGATGATGATTTTACGAATGGGTCATGCCGAAATTTCTAATTTTGTACGTCGTCATTTGTAAGATGTCAACTCGGGTAATTGACCCATTTGGTGGTAAAGTGAATGTTTGGTCAACGGATACTTTTACCTTGCGTATTTCTGAGACGAAAACTTATTTGAACTTAGAAATGTTGTATTACGAAGTTTGGTTTTGATTTTGGTAGTCTGTAAGTTTGATTAAGCATCTAACGATTTTTGGTGTTGCTAAACTGGTGCCCACTGCGGCGCAGTGGGGATAATTTTACCCACTGCGGTGCAGTGGGGATTCTCGGATCCAGGGAGCATGTTACTTCCACTGAGGCGCAGTGGGGATTGCATCCACCCACTGCGGCGCAGTGGGTATTTATATATAAAAAGAAAAATCCTTATCTTTCTATTAAATCGAGTTGTGTCGTTACATCATGGATCCGTGATTCATAGTTCCTGATTATGGGTTATGCGTAGGATCATTTACCATCTTTTGAACTATTATTTTGTAAACGTTTGATGGGCGTGCTCCTTATGCATTTTTGTATGATCCGGTATTTGAAATCGAATGATTTGTATGGATTTCCAATCCTTTTTATTGCATCTAGACTTGTCTCTACATAATTTGTATGTCGTGCTGTGCTTAGTATGTAACCCTCAAAATTCCGCCTTGTTGGGGTGTTATAGAATGGTATCTGAGCCATGGTTGTAGAGAGTTAGGTGGATTGACCTAGCCTATAGCCATTGCACCTGATATGTCCATTTATATGCATATTTCCATATCGTTTCTAAGTCGTTTTAAGCTTAATTATGTGCAAATTATATGTATATTCGATGCTTTGATGGTATTGTTAGTGATTTCAGGCTTAGAACAGGTACATTGGTTAGAAATAGCATTTGGAAGGTTAAAAGATGCATTAGGATGATTCTTGGACGAGTACGAGTGAAGAAGAGTTGAAAAATACAAATTTCGTAAAAATGGAAGCTTGTGCGGCGCACACAATGGGCATGCGGCGCACAGAAAGGTGTGATTTTGGTCAGGCAATTTGGCAAAAGTGCCTGTGCGGCGCACAGGAGAGGCATGCGGCGCATAGCGGGCATGGAAAGTCTGAAATATGGAAATCTTTGGTTTTGTGCGGCGCATGGATGATTTGTGCGGCGCATAAAAAAGGTCGGCAGAAGGGTTTTTGATTTTTCACTATAAATACAAGACCATAACCCTCCTATTCGATATACAATCACCTCTAGTCGATTTTAGGGTTCTTTGGGGCTATTCTCAGTAGCTTTTTCGTCCATCAAGGTCCAAGGGTTGTTCGTGAGCTTCAAGGCATTCGGTTATCAATTTTCTTAGCGTTTACTTGTTTTCTACACATTGGTACAATATGTTCTTCTATTTTTTTACTCTTTGTGCTTTGTTTATGATTATGAGTAGCTAAATAATTCGTCATCCACTAAGATGAAGTTATACATTGAATAATGGTTTCATAATTTTTTGATTTCAAGTTGATTTGATTTAACGTTGTGTCGTAATCTTAGCTTATTAATTCTTTGCTATTTAACTCTTAATTGCGGATAGTTTTTGCATGATCTCAGTGGTAACTTAGGTTGTGTAGAAGTTATTTTGATTGCTTGGTTAGAAGCAATTGTTTCTATGACGGGTACGGTAGAAAGTAATTAATAGTTAATAAGGGTTAACGGATTAATGGTTGGGTACAATCATTAGACACAATTGTTATCTAAATAACCAAAACAATTAGTTGACTAGGAAAGTTAGGAAAGGCGTCTTGGGGTACCGGTCTTAGTAATGGAACTAGTTAATTAAGGGGATTGAATAAAGTAACGAACTTGACGGGTACGGGGTGAGTCTTTGTTTAGTTCTCGGTTATAAATCAACATATTTGAATTGGTTCTTCAATTATATGCAACCTAAATAATGTGTATCATGGAGTCGAAGTGGATGATCTTCTCATCCTATTTGATTTAAAACAATTTTCTTTTCGATAAATTCTTAGGAGTTTCTAACTCTTTCAATCAACTAACTTTTAATATAAAAACCAAGATGACGTGGTGTCTTTAAAAAACAAAACTCTTTTTAACTACTTAAAACTCGTTAGCTCTTTGTAGTCTCCGTGGAACGAACCTTTACTTACTTTAATCTATATTGCATACGAACGGGTCCACTGCCCGATTGTGTGTGGTATTTGATTTGGAGTATTTTTAAGGATTTTAATTTAATTAGATTTTTACACTTCAAGTTTTTGGCGCCACTGCCGGGGACTAATTTAAGAGCTTTAGTTTGAGATTTCGTAGTTGATCCTTTCTTGTACTCAAGTGCAAGAAAGTTACTTGCTTTATTAGGTTAATTTTCAATTTTTAGTCTTAATTTTCTATTTTGTTTAGTTTGTGTAACTTGGTGCGTTTTACGGTTTTCTTTGTTTGTGTTTTCAGGTTTGTTTCTTAGTTAATGACCACAAGGGCTGTCGGTATACCACTAGTAAGTCCTCAATCTAATCCAGGAAAGACGAAGAGACGAGGAAAGAAACCTTCTAAAACCGTTAACCTTTCACCTAGCAAAATAGATTCCTTCAACTTAAACGTTGAAGCCGAAAGTTCCATCCATTCCACACCACTGGAAAATAAACAACCAGCTTCACCTAAAAATTCACCAAATTCAACACCAAACTCTACTCCACCCTCTACACCTCCTACTACACCTAGAAACATGGCCGAAGACATGGTTCATCCGTTTGATAGGACTATTGGGGAGAGTACTTGAGTCATTGCACCTAATAGGGGCTCGACTATTCGTCCTCCAACAACCGCTCCAAATTTCAATGTTAAGGGTAATCACTTGTCTCGGGTTGAGGAAAATCAGTTTAACGGGGTTGTTAAGTGGGATCCGTATGATCCGTATGATCAGTATGTGTTAATGGACGTATATGTGTGATGATGGTCGTTGTTGTATATTATATACGACGTTATGTTATTCATATATATATATATACGGACGTGGACGGTGGATTGACGAATCCACACCCGGTATGATCATTACTGTGGATGCGGGTTGTTTAACCTAAATGTGGACGATATTGCATGTATATGGACGGTTATTGGACGTTGATTTTGACTTGTGTTGACTTTTGATAACATGAAACCCTTTAAGGGTTCCTTGGATGTGATTAGGTATCCTAATCCTCGTATATCATTAACGGTTGTTGTCCCGACACTTGAATTTTATTATTTAAACCTACGAACTCACCAACTTTATGTTGACACGTTTTAGTACACTTTTCAGGTGAACCGGTTAACCAAAGACGTATTGGATGATTAATTGCTTGTTTGAGCTAGGATTGGACTTGGACGTGGACTTCATGGATCCGTGATTCATAGTTCCCGATTATGG